>NC_057807.1:405451838-405663132 GCF_018294505.1 Triticum aestivum
CACCTCTCTCTTAGTAGTTGGCAGATATGATTCCACCATATCATTCGGTAGGATATCCCTGACTGTTAGGCTGGATGGTAATACGAGGCAAAGTTTTACCCTGGTTCGGACCCTTGCAGTTGAGGAAAAATCCTACTCCTGGTACTATATATTAGTGACAGGGGTGTGTACAAAGTACACGTGAATACCAGGCATTGTGCGTGTGTGTATACTATCGACGAACTAGCCCCCAAGCTTCTATAACATACTGGGGGGCCTAGGATTACAAATCATATATAGTCGGCTTATCACCAGTGGGATAGAGTCCTCCGCGACTCTGGTAGCTTCGTGTTGTACGCCGAGTCCTCCACATTGGTCTTCGTATAACGCGTCTCGGTCCAACCTATATGTGGCGCAGGATGGAACCGACCCATGAGTCCTCATGTTGACCCACCACAACTAGAAATGATGTGCCCACCACACCACACACGCAATCAGCCACTAAGAAAATAAGCATATACAATAGTACAATGTTATACATGAAAATTAATTGCATGGTGCATCCAAAAATAGTTGTTCTGCATTGTGAATGTTTATATATTCTCCTAAAATATTAGTCACGGGAAAGAGAAACGAAGGGCATATCTCTCCTTGTCTCCACCGGACACCCTCTCTTTCTACACCACTTTCACGTACGCACACAAACTATCTCTCGGCCCTCTAAAAGTATGCATGCCCATGACACATTCACGCGTGAAGGTCAATGTATTTCAAGCTAAAGCACTATACGGTCACTGGACTTCAGAATATGCTCATTACGATCATCGTATACATTCTCGTGGTGATCATACGGTATCTAGATCACGATACGTCTCCGTATTTTCTTGATGACACTGACGGACTTTGCATTTGATGCATGCTCCGTATTTTGTTGATGACACTTACGGTCATTGTATTTGAAGCGAAAGCACGATATGGTCACTGGACTTCAGAATAAGCTCATCCCGGTTACCACATACATTTTGTCGTGCTAACCAACATGTGGTTGGATGGTTAGGAGGACAGTGGTTTCTCGAGCCCGCCAGGGTCAAAGTCCCGGTGCTCGCATTTATCCTGTGTTAATTTCAGTATTTTCGGCGACGTGCGTTCAGTGGGAGGAGATGTTCCACTCGACTACGAGGCACCTATGGTGACTTCGTAAAATCTCAAGATTGTATGCTGGCTCACTCTCTCGAAGGTGCTCATAGGGGTAAGGTCTGCGTGTGTGCACTTATAGCGATGAGTGCTTGCACGTATATATGAGCCCTTGCGTCTGTACCATGTTAAAAAAACTACATGTCATGATTATACGATCACTTGCTAACCCGTACAACTCTGTATTTTGTTGATGACACAATCAATTGACCAGTCAAACATTCCACGTGGCGCAACTAGTGTTGCACCATCGGGGCGTGTAACCATGGGGCCCACCTGTCAGCCCATATATGAAAGAAAGAAATGGTAGTTTGAGTCTGTACTGTGTCAATAAAATACATTTTAGGGTGATCATACGGTCACTAGCTCACCATACAGCTTCGTAATTTGTTGATGACACGATCAATTGACCAGTCAAACGGTCCACATTCAGCAGCGCACATTACCATAGGGCCCACCCGTCAGCGTTTATATGAAAGACAGAAATGGTAATAAATTAGTGGTCGGTGGGTATTCGAAGTTGTGAGACCTCTGGTTTGCAGTCGCCGGCAGGGAGGGGCGTTGATTGGGTGGTGGGGTGGGGATGGCTGGAGAAAAATCTCGGCGCGGGGGGGGGCCTAGAGGGATGGTCGGTGCGGCGGCGAACCGGCGGTGAGGAGTGGTTTCGGGGTGGGCGGGGCGGCGTGGCGGCGCGGGCCAGCGATTCGGCCGGTGGTGGTTGGCGCCTCAGGTGGGTGGAGTTTGATGATAAACTGCAGGCCCTTGATTTCGTATCCAATGGCTGGAAAATCTAATGACCAGAGATGAAAAAGTCAGTCGACTGATGTGTAGCCTCACCCCGCACGTACACATGCACGCACGCAAGACATGCACGCATGCAGAGCGTGCAACACTGACACGTACACATAACGAACACACGCACGCATGCAGGCGTGCAACACTGACACGTACACATGCACTCGCGAACACACCCACGTACGCACCCATGCATGCAACACTGAAACGTACCCTTGCACACACCAACACTCGCACACCTGCATGCACATGACACAAGACACACGCTCAACCTATACGTGCATGCACCCTTTGTTAAGGACATGGATTGTTACGGGTATTAATCAATCTTATTTGTGATAAGCAGAACATTGATGTTTGCAGCGGTCTTTATGAATCACAGCGTATTGAACGGGCTAGTAGTAGGCTTGTCTACATGAAAAAGATAGTCACACTAAATGAACAATTACGAAATGCCCGCTTCTGACCGCCTTGGCCCACCAAAGGTTCCTCTGTTGTGCGCTACCTGCATTGGGTCACTGACATGTAGGCCATGTACCCAAAGAGCCCACACGTCAGTGGAAGAATGGCATGGTGTCCTACATCAGAGTCGAGGGCGCCACTCGCTGCACGCCCGGCTGAACACGCCTCCTTGCCGCATTCAAACGCCTCCAGGAAACACGCCCATGTTGAGGCCGATAAACCCACTCTGGACACACGTCCATTCATGACCGGGCCGGCATTAAACGCAACCCCGGCCGAGCTCCTCCCGTCCGCCGTCTATTTAATCTCCTATTTAAACGAGGCCAAACTCCAGCCAAGAATCGCACACCCCCACCGCTCCCCTATCTCCTCCTTCGCCATTTTGTCCACTCTTACAATGGCTTACGAAGAGTAGTTATTCCGCATCCAAGTCGGCTGGGTAGCCCGCTGGATACGAGCTATGCAGCTTGCTGATCGACCTCCCTCCCCTCGCCCGACAGAGCCAGTTGTCGCCCCAAGCCGGCGCCCGGTTCAGGAACTCGCCGCTCCAGGCCAGCTCGGTGAGGACCGGCGCATGGGCGTCGTTGCTGCCGTCCATGCTGCCACCTCGTACCGCGTCTCCCGTTTCTGTGGCCGAGACTCACATGCCGGCGGCCGCGCCATGCAAGCAGCGATAGAAGTCGGGTGCACAGAGAGCGACAAGTCGGTGGCCAGCGCCTCCACGTCTGCCGCCATCATCGAGGAGAAGTAGAACACGGGAGGCCACCGCCGCTTGGGTCCCATGAAGGCCACCACGGAGGCGACACCAGTGTACACAGCAGGTGTCTTACCGGATCCTTTTGTTGCAAGGACCTTCGTCGACCCCGCATGGGCTCCACGGAAGCGGGGAAGCCCCCTTCCACCATCATCTTCGGCATCAGCCAATGATATCAGTTGGGCAGTGGAGAAGCAAGTTGTCCTTTGCGCTGAAACATATACCTCCGAGGCTCCCGGCAGTCCGGTGATCGTGCTGTCGGACATGAGGAACACAAATCGATCAGCGGGAGACCATTTAGGCCAGGTATTATATACTTGTGCTGTCCAGAACTAGCACCGCGTAGTTCATTTGAATGTAATGAAATCCGTCATGTTTGTATGAAAATCCGGTATTTTATATGATTTTCGTCGTTGTTTATATGAAATATCACTGTGTTTGCGTGAATTTCATCCGGTTGGTTGAGTTGCTATCATAATATGTGCGGCTACAGTTGGATGGCGTAATTTGCAGGTCGCTAGTCGGTCTGCGGGCGGCTCAGGTGGCGTGGTGGGACAAAAAACACACAGCTCGTGCGATCTCGTCTCCAATGTGCGCGTTGGATGATGCATGAGCACCCGAGCCATTCCTCGTTCATTGGTGGCAAAGACACCGGTGGACAAAAGGGTCGCCAATATTTTGGCTACCCTGGGCAAGATCCAAACAACCCCTCCCAACAGATTCAAATCCCTCGTTCTCCCTGGAATTTTGCCATGTGTTGTTTTCATGGACTAGCAAGATGCCCGTGCATTGCACGGAACATCAAGATGCATTTTTTTACAAAACACATGTTGTGATTGACCCATGCAGGAGTAATCCCATTTTGTAAAAACTAATGATATCTCAAGAATTTTATCGGATAAATGGTATCTCGAGAATTTTATCGGACTCCATTTTTGTATACAAGGCCACAAACCCATATTACAGGTACCAAGGCAAAAATTAATGTCTTCCAAGTCAATGTTGCAAGCCACCTTGTTTCCTTGTTTGCCGTGTAAATTAATGTGTATTCTTCTCTTTCATGCACATCAAGCCAATGCTCACACTCCCGCATGCATGCAAGGGATAATTAATGTCCTCCTTTGCTAGTACTATGAGGCAAACACCATCAATATTGCATCGATTATTGTTAGTGGCCTTGTATATCTGCAAATTGTAATTTGGTAGTGGCCTTGTATATAAAAATGGAGGGAGAAAGATGAGAGATAAGGTGAGGAGTGGGGCGTGGTGGTGACTGGTGATCGGACTGGGCGGAGGCATGGGGATGGACGGCGCATTATGTCTAGGTTTCTATCTCTCTCACACACACCCACGTAGGTGGGGAACGTGCATGAAGATAAGAGGTGCACGCACGGCGCACGTACTCCCGTCTCTTTCCCAACCACACCTACGCAGGTACACAATGGAGCTCATTTCTGTACTAAAAGGCAGCCCACGTGGTAATTTGACACGTGTACTGGTTGTCCACTTGGTGGAGGGAGGATCGTCTACCACGGGTGAACAAACAAATTGCGACTTGACGCGTTAATATGTTATAAAAGAGGCAAACCATGTGGGGCTACCTTAGAGGCAAGGCTCTATACACTGGAGTAATTTTGACGTGTCCCGTCAACTCACAGAACAAGGAGAAGCTTGCTTAGTACACCGTCTCCCCCGCCCACGGGCGCGGTGGCTCGCAGGATGAGGTAAAGCTTGCTTACTAGTAGTAGTACTACTGTACGCCTTACGCCCGCTCCCTCGCCCACGCGCACGGTGGCTCGCTGGACGAGGAGAAAAATTTACTACTCCCTCCGTTTACTCCTCGTCCCTACTACCTTGGTTAGAGAGATTATCATATGGTTTGGAATATATATGTCCTTTAGTACTCCCTCCATTTACTTATACAAGGCCACTATAAAAAATACATTTTGCATCTATACAAGTCCACAAATAGTAATCGAGACAAAAGTTACTACTCCCTCCTTTCGAGTTTATGGCTCAATTTCAAAATCTCCCCAACCAAGGTAGATGGTGAGTGGTCGAATTAATTTCGTGGTTTGCACAAGTAATTAGTACACTCATTTTTCTCAAGAAGTTATGTTTACCGAGGCATTAATTAGAACGAGTGCATCAATGACCACTAAATTTCCATGAACTTCTACATGCATTGGTGAGTTTTCTCTTGACACTGCTTGCATCGGGTGATCTAACGCACCTCGAAATCCAACATGTGATGGTACTACTATTAGTAGTAGAATTGAGACTTATCAAACGGAAAAACGAAGCAGCAAAAACCCAAGCCGTGTCTTATACTCCTCCGTCGACGCTCCCTTTCATGAATTATGTACTTCCTATCGCCGACATGTGGGACATATAGCAACCGGGT
Source organism: Triticum aestivum (assembly GCF_018294505.1). NCBI lineage: Eukaryota > Viridiplantae > Streptophyta > Magnoliopsida > Poales > Poaceae > Triticum > Triticum aestivum. The sequence goes on from NC_057807.1 coordinate 405,457,427, forward strand.
CGACGTGTCAAGCACTAAATAATAGTGCAGAACAGCAGGGGGGATGCACCCCAGTCGCCCCAGTAGTAGTAATGACTAATGAGCAATGAGACATCAAATCACAATGTCACACCTTCCCAGACGGACGAACCAACCATTATTTCACACTTCGATTTTCCATCATCTCAAACCATGTAGTATTGCTTCTGCCTCAAGAGGGACACGTGCATCGCCTTGGTACATCAGGACACGTGGGACCGCATGACAGGCCATGCTCCCCTGCTGATCGATCGGTAAAATCACCTCATTTTTACTATACTTCCTCCATATCGGTTTACATGGCATGCACGTCCTTCTAGGTTGAGAATTTAACTAGCTATATATGTGATGAACAGTACTCTGGCCTTTTAAAAAATGTATACTTTTGTGGAGTAGTAGCATCAATGGATTGCGCCATGGAGCAAAACTTGAAATTAAAAAAAGGTGGTACATATAGAGAGCGCTCGTCGCCAAATTATGCATATAGTACTATTAAAAAAGCTAGTACGTGCTTAAATGTGGTGCTAAATTCTATTAAAGAAATACTAGTATGTACGTACTGAAGAGTTAAAGTAACGAGAAGAAACATAACATAGTTCTGTTGGGGGCTCAACACGACACACCCCTCAAATTAAACTAAGCACACCTGAAATTAAACTATGCAACTAATCCGGTAGACACTGCATTAGAACCACCATGAGCAACGACAATGCCACCTTACTCGGAGTCCTCGTCCATGTCCTCGACTTCGTCCTTGTCCCTCTTCCTCTTGGCCGATACTTCTTTGCTTGAACCGCACACTTGGCTCTTGCTCTTCATCCAACCCTTATAGATATTGAAACAAAGGTAGCCATCCATTGCAGTGTAGTGGATGTGGTCTATATCTAGTACATTTCGCTGCCATGCATGACGATGAAACGTGTAATGAGGTTTCTCCAGTTTACCCTACGAAGGATGAACCATGACTCCTGCCAGGGTCAGCATTGAAGGCTGACCACCGGAGGGCAGCAGCCGATTCTTCTGGAGGTCGAAGGGGTTGCCTACAACGAGGCCTATCTGACCTAGGACTCTTTTGTCTTTCGTAAAGTCTATGCTAATGAAATTGACTAGGTCGCTCTTGAGGAAGTTCTTAAAATCCTCGCATTCAACATCGGCATGGCATATGTGGTAGACCAAGCATAAGTCATGCACGCAAACCTAGATCACGGCGGGCTTCTTCCTCTCTTCCTCCTTTAGATCCTTCTCTCGTCCCAGGACTATGGTGTACTCAACATCTAGCCCAGCGACCCACTCATCATGTGAGTTTTCGAACATGCCTCTGAAGCGAGCAAGGCATCCTTTCACCGTCGCGGAAGAACGGGTGTAGATGACGTCGAACTCATCGCCGGTGAAGGTTCTAACCTTGTACCCATCGTTGATCATGGAGATTTGGGACACCACGGATTTGGGAGGAGGGTTAGGATTAGTGGAACTGTCGTAATGTGAAAGGACGGGACAACTAGGAGCGAACCGCCGTAATATTAAAGGACGTGCGGGGACGAGTAGGAGCGAACTGCCAGCGTGCAAACAGCAGGGTAGTGGCTTTCCATTCTCCCATGATACGGGCTTCCGAGAGCCCTTGGATCTGAGATCGAACGGTTGCATGGCGTGATTCTGGACCTATGGGTGAATATTCTATCCTGGAGGGTTATTCTGCAAATTTTCAGCAACTTAGCATGCGACCGTTCGATCTCAGATCCAAGGGCTGCCAGCAGCCCGTATCATGGTCGCGCCTACCACGAACGTCGTGTCGCTTGCGAGGTCGCGCCCTTGGAGATGTAACACGGTGCATTAGGCTATCTGATGTTGGCATGTCATCACTTAGTCACTCATACTACAACAAGGTTATAAGGTTGGCTATAAGTTTTTTTTTACTTCTCTCTACCTCTTTCTTCGTAGTATTTATTGCCTTTGCCAGGGAGTGACCTCTTCCAATGAAATGGTGCTTAGCTGAGGTTCTAAGGGCATTAAATGGCATAGCAATCAAGTCCCCAATGCATAGGTGCTTAGTTTTTTGTTGCTAATTTTGCTTCATTTAATTAGCTATAGACTCAAAATTGTATTTTCACCTAGGTACATGCGCTTAGCACCGTTTTGTCCTTGGGTCAACAAACTAGTCTCTCTCTTCTTAATTAACTTGCCACATCAGACTTTATGCCTATGTGGCAAGCTTAGCACCTGTAGGAGCAAGTAAGTACAATAGTGCACTTTACATGGCATTTTTGCATATGTGGAGGAAAGTGGCAAGGAAAAAGTGGAGAAGTGGGCTCTCATGCAAGAGCCAGCCTCTACATGGTGGAGCATTGGGAGAGGCACCTGTATGGAGGTGGTCAGGAATCAGGAGACTCACGCTGGTCGTAGCATCGCAGTTAAAATGATGATGGCAAGTCAAATCACGGGGCCCCACCTGTCCAGCAGTAACTCGCTGTCAAATCACACAACCCTATGTTTGCAACAGCCTACTCCCTCATCTTCTCGCGTCTCTGTCGAACCGACTAGGTGGAACTGCCCCACCTACCGCGCAGGAAAAGCCCCCCCCCCTCAACATTTAAATACTAGTATATGTTTAGAAACTACATCCGCTTAAGAATCCAATGATATACTTTTTGTGACATAGTAACTCATATTTAGTTAGTCAAATGGATGACCTAGAACTACATGCACGCCCTATAAACTAAGACGCCTAAAAAACAAGATGGAGAGCGTAGTTCAGTACGTATCTTTTTAGATCAATATAGTCGGGATTCACCAAGGAGGAAAACCAAGTGGTAGGCTGCTCCTGTCGTGTTGGCATAGCAACTCAAGCAGGGTCAGTCCGCACACGAAATGGCGACACACTTAACAGGACCCCTTTAGCTGACATGTGGCTCATACACCATCTTGTTCCACGTGCGATGCACCAAATTACATTTTGGAGCAGCGGTTGGAGTTGGAGGCACCCCGGTCGTAACGCCGCAGTAGTAGAAAATGAGCGATGAGGGGTCAAATCACAAAGCCCCGCCTTTCCCGCATTAAGCTAGACGGACGAAGCAACCATCATTTCACTCTAGAGCGCAAGAGCATAAATAAAAGAGAAAACAATGATGCGTGCGGCAGCTACCTAGGGCACCCTAGGGTAGGGGCCTCCACTACATATCCTTTTTTTAAAGCACCTCCACTACAAATCGGCTTCTCCCTCGTCCTCTTGAAGAAAACCGATGATGAGTGCGGCGGTAGGGTTTGTAGGAGTACTATGGCATGTGGGGCCACGTCGTAGTAAGACCCCTCCCAATTATCCACCTTGTACAGGTGCTAAGCCTTCCACGTAGGCAAAAAATCTAATGTGTCAAGTTATTGAAGAGGACAGAGATGAGTGTGGTGACCCCATGAAGAAACAATGCTAAGCGCGTGAACCTAGGCAAAACATTTAAAGGGAAGGAATCCCACTAATACATGAAGAACTTTAGTTGCTAAATCATTATATAAAGCAAGCTTAGCAACCATAAGCTAAGCACCGATGCATTGGGAAGTATAGTTGCTAAGCTATTTAATGTGCTTAGCACCTCATTTAAGCACCCATGCATTGGGAGCGACCTAATCGGGAGAGGGATTGAGTTCTAGTCGATGCCTTAAATATGTGTGGGCCGCTTGGTTTTACGGGAACGAGGCAGCATTTTGGGTTCGGGGACCAGTGGAGATATAGTACGTACAAAAAATTGTGGACGTAGGTTTGACCGAAAGGCAATGATGCATGGGCCCTGCATTTTGATATACCCGGGGCCGTGTGAAATTCGATACTCTACTCAAAACTAGTAAGGTACACATGCATTGAATGCATGAGATTTCGAAACCAAATTATGAATAAATACACACTATAGCATGTAAAGCTTTGAGTCATATATGCATGATGTAGATGTTCGTTTAGTTCTTGTAGTTCATCTCATTCAAAATCAATTAGTTTTATAAAAATGTTAAGATTCATGGGGTTGTGCATTGTAAAGCATAAAGTAAAAAAACAAATAATGCTAATTCATTTAGGAAAAAAATCAATTATGATACAGAAGATTCTAGAACAAAGGAGAAGTGCTTGTGTTTTGAGGTTTGTGCATTATGCTTAAGTTCAACCATGGAGTCTTCTAAATTGTACATGTGGCAGATCTGGTGGAATTTTGATGATATCCAACGGCCAGTAGTGCTCGGATTTGCCATCTCTGCACTGTCGGATTAGCTTCATCCAGTGACCATCTTTCAAAGTTATTCGCACAATATATAGTTCTTGTGCCATAGTTGCATGTCTTGTTAAAAAGCTACTAGTAGGTTATACTAGCTATTTAGGAATAGAAGACGTATACATGGAAGTTGTAGGGAAAGAGATGACATGGAGTGTCTCAATTCCTATGAGTAGGGATTGGAAAAGAAATGTCATTTGGTTCACATCATAGGAACTTTTCTATAGAATCTAGAGATGACATGTATCTCAATTCCTATGAGGATGGATTAGAAAAGAGATGTAATTTGGTTCATATCATAGGAACTTTTCTATTGAATATACACTAATGTTTATTTTCCTTTGAAATTATGGGAGTATAGGAATCCATTCATATGAGGGACATTTACATCTATGCCCCTAACTCGAACCCACTACTCATATTTGCCCCTAATTTTGAAGCATGCTCAAATTTGCCCCTTCGCTGTTAAGTCACTACTCAGAAATGCCCTTCCGTATAGTACTATAGCACTTTCCGTCCAATATTGTAGCACTATCCGTCTGCTACAGTACACATGGGACTTTGACAGTCAAAGGCCTTTTACTGGATGGAAGGGCATTTCTGAGTAGTGACTTAACGGCAGAGGGGCAAATTTGAGCATGCTTTGAAATTAGGGGCAAATCTGAGTAGGTGGTTCGAGTTAGGGGCAGAAATGCAAATGGCCCTTCATATGAACCAAGTGGCTCTAAAGCTATACAGATGATATCATGTTTTTATTTCCTTTGAAATGTGGGGTATATGAATCTATTCCTATGAACCAATTGGCTCTAAAGGTAAAAATCCTATAAAGATGATATCAAATAGAGTTCCTATGATATTCCTCCACACCAAAGGATGGTTGAAGTTGCTGCAGGTGATAGGATGGTCTTTCTTTGTAGACTCCTCCCCTATCTTTATAGTTACCTCTCGAAAATGAATGAAATGATATATACAGGGTATTCTACATGTGCAATTTGGTACACGAAAACTTGGTAAAAGTTTGCGAGGTTCGAATTTTGAATAAAGCTATATGCACTGCATTTTGGAACGGAGGGAGCATACGGCGATTGCTAACACTCACGTGGAAGATTTATGTGTAGGAGGAGTGGCTGTTCTGTTAAATGACATGGAAAAACTGACACTGTCGGATGCCGATCTAACGGTTCTTATGGTGTTCGTCAGGAAATGGCTTGTGGTGAACGTTTGTCGGATAATGATTTACGGACACATTCATTGCATTGATACATGATCCTCTCTCTCTCTCACGCACACGCACCCTCACGAGTCACGACTCTCCCGAGTCCTCTCGCACCCACCGTCTATCTGTAGGTAGACGTCATGCACATATGTTCTCTTCACACCCTACCCTCAGAACTTCTAAAAAGCAAAAGATGCCGCACACATTTTATTTTAGCTCACACGTCACACACTTATACTATTACTCTTGTGGCGAACGTTCTTTCGGTATAGTATATTGTACTCTCATGAAGAGAAGCGGTGCACGCACGCACTAGTTCTCTCACACCCACTCGCGGGTACACGTAGGAGCACATTTTTTTGAAGCTGGTACAACAAAATCACTCCACTATATATATAAGCAAGTGCCCTAGCTCTTGCTTTACTAGGGTTCCTCTCGTTCACTCTCTCATGCTCTCCAGATCTAAGCAAGACATAGATTGACACACTCTCTCTCAGCTCACGGCTGGTCACAAATCCAGCCGGACAACCTCGACCGGGGCAGGGGTGTAGGTGCATCGTTCACGCTGTCGTCGGAGGCGAGGAAGGAGACCAACGGCTGCCCGCGTGTCCTGATTGACGGCCGTGACGTTCTCTCCGAGAGAGTGCCGGCTTGGGAGGGCCTCCGACGCCTTCTTCCTCCCTGCGGTATTGCGGCCAAGATGCAGCCTCCCGACGCTGTCTTTGCCACATGCCTACGACCCTCACGTATATATTCCTTTGAAACCTACCTTGCTCTACTGCCCCAGCTCCCCACTTGGCTTCGTGGTGATCTTTTTCTACTTATGTCCGTTGTACCAAAGCCACCTAGACTTTTACTATTATTAGAGGTAAAGCTAGTTCATACAGTCAACTCTAAGAGTTGGTTCAAATAGGGAAGAAAGTGGGAAAGCTTTAGCATGAATCTAGGACTTGGTTCTATGAGGAAACATGGGAAATTAGTAGATACTGGCTACCCAACCGGTCTCTTGGTTGAAAAGACGAAGAAAGCATGGTGGATGGCAAAGGGTGGGGGAAGTGGACCTATCTCTTGGTTAAAAAGGAAAGAAAGTGATGGGTGTTGGGGGACAACGCAAATGAGAATGAGCAGGTCTAGATTTCCTGTGCTCACATAGGAAAATGTCACCGAGGAGGTAAAAAATGGGACAAATGTAGACATGCTACCTGAGTGTTTGCCGCTCTCGGCAACCACATCTGCCTCACCACTTTATGCCCCTGCTATCCCTACGCCCATATCGCTACCGTTAATGTAAAATCACATGAAGCATTAATCAATGCCACCTAATGTCACTATAAGTAATGGTCTAGTGTCGTTGATAAATTTATGCAATGCCACCACCATTTTATGAAGTGCTTCCGTCTTGCTTTATTTCCCATGAATTGTGTCTTTGCAGTTACACTTAAATCTCACACCGCTAACATTGCTTCATCCCAGTGGAACTGCACAAATTTGATTGCACATTTACTGACCATGTGCTACTCTCATGACAGTAATACTAATGCTATTGTTCTGCATGTTTGGCAGTGTTGATGTGATGTGATGCTACTTACTTAAGGGCACTTTCATACTGTCAATCTAGTGCCAATTATAACACAATAGATGCTGATGTTAATCATACGCCACTGCAAATATCTGTCACTATATAAATAACTGTATTTCGTATTTGCGCAAATAGGGATTTCTGTCTCCATATAGTTTCGGGATGTCTATCTCTGTATTGTTTCTATCCGCGCAATCAAAAGCACACACCTCAGTTTTACTAGAACTGCGCAAAATGAGATGGCTACCCCTCGCTGCCGTTGTCTAACCACCTGTCTTCCAAGTATTCCTACATTGGTAGTTACTAGGTAGAATGACCAACGCAATCTAAAAGAAGTTGATTCGTACTTTTACTTCCTGATTGCATTGTAGGGACGAGCGAAAACAACTGCATCCTAGTCCAGAATGCACTTATTACCAATTCATCCATGGACCGAGGACTAGCTGGCACGGCTGCACGATGGTTTTTTGGACAGGTGCGCGGACAAGAGGCATTGTGGTCTGCTTATTTCTGCAAATAGCGGTACTTAAATTTAGTGGAATGCACAAGAATTTTAGCTGGTTAGTACACTGCATGGTTTAGTTCAGTATTCCAGCTAAGACCACAATTATAATTGGTTATTCTGGAAGGAGAGAACATAACCCTAGATGGTGGCAACAAGAAAAAACCAGAGTGAACTCCAGGAAATTTAAGCCTACCGGGAGGCCCTTTGCTCAGAGAAGCCTTGATTGTTTTTTCCTGATTTGTAAACCTTCTCACAACTTTGTCTTTTGCTGTGAACTAGTATATGTTTGTTATGTTCTATGAATCATTGAGATGTATAAAATTGCTTAACTTATGTTTTCAAGTTTTTTATGAAGCCAGGTTTAATGTGAGTGTTCCACATGAACGCTGGACTAGCGTGTGAACGTTTGGAATTTACATTGTGGCCTCAGTTAACTGCATGAACCACTGTAACAAGATACATAGTTGCTTATATGTCAGACAGCATATTGTTGATTGTTAGCTGGTCGATAGCCTAGTGTTGAAGCGAGCTGAGCCAATGTGCAGTGTTTTGCACAACTGCTTACAAGTGGAGTAGCACCAACAATGTTTACAAGTACTTATGTATACATCGGCGCACAGTTCTCGAACAAGTACTCTATTTCATCAAAACACACACTGCTCGTATGATAAATCGTGACAACTTATGTCTTACCATGCCATATTCATGAAAAAACTAGTGAGGACACATCTGTTTTGGCAACAATTACGATGGTTCTCACATGATTCACGGGAACACAAAAGTAGCAGCAGTTCCCATAGATGGATTCAAACAGAGTAATAGCCCGAGAGGGCTCAATAACAGGCAAGGTTCGGATAATTAGACACAATCCAAACTACTATTAAACACTAGTTGGGGCAACTATTTCATGCGTCGATCTAATTTGGGCTGGACACAAGACGGACCTTGCCATGAACATCATCGAGGACGTCCCGCAGCAGCTCAATCCTGTGAACCTTCATGAAGACAACCTTGTGGCCTTGCCACTGATAAACTTGTTTGTGGAGGCATGCAACGTCATTTTCCTGCGTTAGCTTGACAAGAACAGTATGCCTCACAAACGAAGGAGTAGCTTTGAACTTCTTGTGCTTCAGTACACCCTAGACAACATGCCTGACAACAGTGAGGCTGGAATACAACTCTTCATTGGTATAAGCGCAAATGGCTTCCAGGATCCAATAGCCTAAGAACTCTGTTTTCCCAGTGCGTATATTCAGGTCATCTGCCTCATAGCGAGTGACATGTACAACCACACAATCCTTGTCTGCATCAGGGCTCTAATTGAAACAGAAAGAAATTCTGAATTACTTTCCAGTATAAGAAACACAAGTTATTTAAACCACTATTCACCACCACATACTTAGATGAAAAACCACGATCGAGATCGGCAAAGAAGAAAATCACCTTGGGCAGCTCAGCGGGGGGGGCACATCCTCGAAGGGGGAAAACTTCTCCTGCAGTGCCACGGGGGCTGTAACCTCAAACAGGGCGTTAACCATCTTAGTAGTGCCCGTGAGCATATCTGGGGTCGGCTCGGTGGCTGCCTCCATCTTCTTGGACCCCTCTGTCTCATGGGGATCATCCTCCCGCGTCTGCTCCAATATCGGCAGATTTTTGCCTGGTTCTCCTTGGTCCATCATGAAACTAATGAATACTAGGAGACCACTGAAAGGAAAACACAATCGCAATGACAATGAAACAAAAAAGAGAGTGAGGATCGGTTACTGCTTTGCAAAAGTTCTTTTTTTCTCTGAACAAAAATATACCAACATCACGGATCCACTTACCTTCCCTTCGTTGGGAGAGAAGAACAGTGGAAGATGCGAGTGTTGCCTTTCTTGAAGACGGTGAGGGAGAAGGGGACTTAGCGAAGAGTGAAATGATGGTTGCTTCGTCTGTCAAACTTAGACTGCGGGGAGGTGGGGTTTTGTGATACGATGGCTCATTACTGCTGCGCTACGACCGGGGTGACTCTCCGCCTGCATACTGCCTTCTAATTTGGTGGATGGAATTTGGGCCCATGCGATGCATGGCCCGCATGTCGGTCAACATAAGTATAATGGCATTCAGTAGAGGGAGACGTTTCAATGACCTAGGAGGAGCCAGAAGCGGTATTGTATCCACTGTACTAGTAGTAATTGTTTTTCTAGGTAGTTGTAGAGTGTCTCCACTATACTAGTAGTAATTGTTTCTCTGGGCCCAAGACAAAACAGCCCATCCACCCTAGTAAATAGTAAAATCAATTCAAAAGCCCATATATTTACTGAATGAGAGGCGCTACCCACACCCAGCACACCGCCCCCCAAAAAAACCCGGGTGCTCTTCTTCCTCCTCACTCCCACCCACCTCACGTCAGCTCGCTCCACTCGTACCCCAAATTCCTCACCTCACTCCTACAGAAAACCCAGGCTCCCCTTCTTCCTCACTACTACAGAAAAAACCCAGCTCCCCTTCTTCTTCACTCGCACTACAACTAGGCTTGTCTTTCGTAACTTTGCTCAAATCCGTGAGCGCGACGCGATGCCCTCGAGGAAAATGGAGTCGGCTGACCCTAGCGCCAAGAAGATGAGGCTCCCGCCAGCGGCGACGCCTGTTGTAGATCCCGCACCCGGCAGCACGGGGAGAAGCGGCAACCCTGCCCCCACCGGATCCCAAGAACCCGTAGAATCTTGGGTGGACTGCATCAGCGATCTCCCAGACGCTGTCCTTGGGGAGATCATCTCGCTTCTCCCCACCAAGGATTGCTGCCGCACCCAAGTCCTCTCAATTCGGTGGCACCCTCTATGGCGTGCCATGCCCCTTAATCTCGACTGTCGTCAGCTATCTCTCTTCAATGATTTTGAAATCCCTAGAGCCATCATCTCCTCCCACCAGGGCTCTATTCAAAGCCTCTGCATCCCGTCATGCTACGTGAGCAAGCATACCATGCCCTGCACGGTGGACGCCTGGCTGAAATCCCCTGAATTCATAGAACTACAATTGCTTGAGTTCTACTATTCCCCTGGAAATCACATGCCACATACCGAACGCCATGTACTTGTGCCCTTAGCACCGATGTCCATCTTGCGGTTTTCCTCCTCTCTCCACACCGCCACCTTTGCACTGTGCTACCTACCATACAATGTGGTACTAAACCTTCAACTCCCATTTCTCAAGAAACTTTCACTTGTGCGGGTTCGTATATCGGAGGCCTCATTGCATAGCATCATCCACTCCAGTTGCCCTGCCCTGGAGTGCTTGGTGCTTGTTTTCACAGTTAGAATCGGTTGTTTCCAAATAAAGTCGCCTAACCTTGTAAGAATTCGAATTTCTTTTGACGGAAGGCAGCTCATCATCCAAGATGCCCGTTCACTTCAAAGGTTGATCCTTGATTCTAGTTATTCACCATTGCAAATAACCGTCCTCTCTTCGCCTAAACTGGAGACATTGAGTGTAATACATGATCTCTGTGCTCATTTCGATATGGTGTTTGGCTCCACAGTTCTTCAGGTACTTTATATTATCATCTACACTTGTAACCATAAGTTGCATTTTAAATTTTTGCGCATAAGTTATATATCATCTTGGAGTACACATTTTGTACTAATATTATGTTCAATGCTCAATGAAGAGTTTCTCCATGGATGGCCTATCAATGGTGCTGTATTCTGTCAAGATCTTATATATCCAATTGAATAGTTTTGATCTGAACAAGATTATTGGCTTGCTGCAATGCTTTCCATGTCTGGAGAAGTTTTATATAAAGGTGATAATTTCACGCACATTGGAAACCCGCATATAGTGTACTAGAATTAACCATTCAGTTGTTGCTCTTTTGACACTCTTTTTTTAGACCTTAACTATTTTCAATCTTCATGTATATTTAGGGAACGGGACAGGGTAAGAAAGTTATAACCAATCGGTGGATTCTTAAGCATCGGGATTTTCTCACTTCTCATGAGATTTGATTGAAGACAATAACGCTAGAACGATATGTAGCCAACCGTGCAAACACTAGATTTGTCACATTCTTCCTGCTGAATGCGAGGTTACTATTGTCCATTAGGCTTAAGTTTATTAGCAGCATGCTTTTGATGGATGGGTATGTTGAAGAGCAAAAAAAGGAGTTTCAGGTGGGCAAAAGAGCTTCTGAACATGTCGGGCTTCTATTTTACAACATATTGTGGTCATAATCTAGTAAATTTTACGACCCAGGATGTTCATTCTATGGACCTAACCGATCCATTTGACTGTGACTGTCGAAAACAGTGCTGGAGTTAGATGTTGTTGCCCTTTTTAACCTGGTTTTTTTGTAAACTTGATGAACAATTAACCCTCGTGCTTTTGTATAGTTTGTAAGCTGGAGTTAGATGTTCTTGCCCTTTTCAACTCAGCTGTGGTTGTCATATATTCTTTGAAACAAGGCAAATGGCTTGCCATTCATTTAATTTAGAGTGAAATATTGTAACAAATCCCAACCAAGCGAAATAACATCACTCTCGCCGGCTGCTTGAGCTCACTATGCATTACAGAAGCCAAGTGATTAGCCCCCACCAGCACCCACAAACTTATTCCGAACTAGCACATCAAATGGGCTGTAAATTTTCATAGGAAAGGCTCCATGACCATGACATATTTGGATTCTGACATTTGGGACCCGTGGGCCTATCCAAGGTGGTGTCGACTTACTAGCCAGTCAACAAAAGATTCTGCCTACCAGCCGTTGGATTGACATCCAACATCTGCCGTGTATCTTCTATCTCTTGTCTTCTTCTTCCTCCAGCTGCCCAAACCAAATCACCCCATCGGCTCCGCCTGCTCCCGCCTCCAGGGGAGGAGCCAGGATGAAAACCGAGAGGGGGCAAAGATGTGTATGGTTTGTTTCTTCAGAGAAATGTGTACGGACTGATGTCTAGATCATTTAAAAAACTAAACACACAAGCATACATAGTGTGTAAGACCCCTAAAAATACAATTTGTAAGAAGTAAAATCATATATTTCCTTATAAGGTAATGTCAGCACACACATACTTATGTCAAGTTCATTGCCAAAGTAAAAATCAACTAACCATTTAAGGCGCAATAGCTTGAGAAATATCAATATGTCGTTCCTGATTGTTTTGAATTAATTTGTAGTCTTCAAACTGCAAGAAAATAGAAACATGTTTCAATCTAGAGAGAATGCAAAAATTCATAGATAAATAAATAAGCTTGAGCACATTACCTCCTTCTCTTGCATACCACGACGATTTTTCCCATGGAAGCATTTAATTGTCACTTCTTTAGGCATATTGCAGGTTGTTGATTTTCCAAAGAATCTCTTCATTAGCTTCCTTGTGAATTTCAAATATATGAGCATTCAAAATTTTGACATACAGTAAAGTTTAACATCATATGGATTTAGTCTATTCCACGTACTTATTTACACAAAATTATTAAGCTAAGCTAACTCAATCAGCGTTCCGTATATGATACAATTACCAATCCATATATTAAAATTTCAATACATGGATATTTGATATGATTACCTCTCTAACATGAAAATCAGAATATAACAATAATTGGAAATTAGAAGAAAGAAACTGAACCTACTCATCCTAGGTTTTACGACTTACCTTGATCGATCAATGGTGCAACGTCTTCCTTGTGCTAATCTGACGGACGGCCAGCCGGCCTGCAAGCCACGGATCGAGGCGACCGACGGAGGCATGCCATGTAGGTGCAGGCGCAGGGCCGAAGGCGTCGGCGGCTTGTCACGTCAAGGAGCCAGGTGGCGAATGCATCTGATCAACTCCGACTCAGCAACTCCCGCACTCCCCATGTGTGACGTGCGTGTTGTGTTAATTCGTTTCCATTGATTCGAGTAGGCAGCCTCTTCGTATTGGGTTGTATCTAATGGGTTGTGCTGGTGTTCTAAGCCATTATTTCTCGTACATGGCCTTCGAGTTTAGAATGGGAAAAATGATTGAGTGGGGGCAAATATCTTAAGCTGAGCGGGGGCAATGCTTTGTACTACGAGCCTAGTACAAGTGGGCTGAGAAAACAAGTGGGGGCATTCACACCCACAGGCTACAAGCTAGATTCGCGCTTGCCCGCCTCCCATGGCTGGCTGCACCTCCGCCGCCCTACCGTACGTAACCTCCAACGTTGTCCAGTCCCTCCCTCTATTCCCCCACACGTCCTGTTATTCTCCGTCGACGTCAGCCCCAACACGCACCCACGCTCGAACCAGTGAACCCTCGTACTAAGTGCCTCTATATTACAAGCCCAAAAATATGGTTCCTCCTAATGGTTGGACATCTGGGGCTCACGCCATTGTCAACGTAGTCAATAAACGAGACAATTACACTACGAGCGGTGTACGTCTCCGTGATATCTATAATTTTTTATTGTTCCATGCCAATATTCTTCAACTTTCATATACTTTTCGCAACTTTTTATACTATTTTTCAGACTAACATATTGATCCAGTGTCCAGTGTCAGTTCTTGTTTGTTGCATGTTTTATGTTTCGCAGAAACCCAATATCAAACGGAATCCAAACGGGATAAAAACAGACGGAGAATTATTTTGGAATATTTGGGATTTTCCAGAGGAAGAATCAACGCGAAACGGTCCCTGAGGTGGCCAGGAGATAGGGGCGCGCCCACCCCTTGGGCACGCCTGGCACTCTCCTGGTCCACTCGTAAGGCGGTTGACGCTCTTCTTTTGCTGGAAGAAAGCCAATTTTACAAGAAAAATCTGGGCGAAAGATTCACCCCAATCGGAGTTACGATCTTCGGATATAAAAGAAACGGTGAAGGGGAAGGATCTGGGAACGCAGAAACAGAGAGAGATAGAGAGATAGATCCAATCTCGGAGGGGCTCTCGCCCCTCCCACGCCATGGGAGTGGAGGACCAGAGGGGAAAACCTTCTCCCATCTAGGGAGAAGGTCAAGGAAAAAGAAGAAGAAGGGGGGCTCTATCCCGCTTGCTTCCGGTGGCGCCGGAATGCGCCGGGGGCCATCATCATCACCACGATCTTCACCAACACCTCCACCATCTTCATCACCTTCCCCCATCTATATCCAGTGGTCCACTCTCCCGCAACCCGATGTACCCTCTACTTGAACATGGTGCTTTATGCTTCATATTATTATCCTATGATGTCCGAGTAGATTTCATTGTCCTACCTGTGATTGATGAATTGCTATGATTGGTTTAATTTGCTTGTGGTTATGTTGCTGTCCTATTGTGCCCTCCATGTCGCGCAAGCATGAGGGATTCCCGCTATAGGGTGTTGCAATATGTTCATGATTCTTTTATGGTGGGTTGCTTGAGTGACAGAAGCATAAACCCGAGTAAGGGGATTGTTGCGTATGGGATAAAGGGGACTTGATGCTTTAATGCTATGGTTGGATTTTACCTTAATGAATCTTTAGTAGTTGCGGATTCTTGCTAGAGTTCCAATCATAAGTGCATATGATCCAAGAAGAGAAAGTATGTTAGCTTATGCCTCTCCCACATAAAACTTGCTATCGGTCTAGTAAAGTAGTCAATTGCTTAGGGACAATTTCACAACTCCTACCACCAATTTTACACACTCGCTATATTTACTTTATTGCATCTTTATCTAAACATACCCTACTTTTATTTACGTGTTCTTTATTATCTTGCAAACCTATCCTATCACACCTACAAAGTACCTCTAGTTTCATACTTGTTCTAGGTAAAGCGAACGTCAAGCGTGTGTAGAGTCGTATCACTGGCCGATAGGACTTGAGAGAATATTTGTTCTACCTTTAGCTCATTGTTGGGTTCGACACTCTTACTTATCGAAAGAGGCTACAACTATCCTGTATACTTGTGGGTTATCAAGACCTTTTTCTGGCGCCGTTGCCGGGGAGTCACAGCGTGGGGTGAATATTCTCGTGTGTGCTTGTTTGCTTTATCAGTAAGTAATTTTTATTTGTTGTTCTAAGTTATTCTCTATCTTTAGTTATGGATATGGAACACGAAATACCAAAAAAAATAGGTGTACTTGCTGCTCATGGAGATGGGGAACCTCCTAAAACCCTTGATGATCATTATGTGAAAAATATTATGTACTTCTTTGATAATCCTGAGAAAACCTCATTCAATTACGTTATGGGAGACACGTTGGATCAACGTGAATACTTTAGGGATTATCGCTTGACACAAAAGTGGAGACTATTATGCGATCAAATTTATATGTTGCATAGATATGCCCGGGATCTATGCTTGAGATATGATATTACTTGTTGCTCTAGGATGAAGGCTTCACACCTTCCCTTTTCATGCAAATTTAATGATAATGAAACCTTAGCTTCTTATGCTATAGGTACATATGATTACTATGGTGTTGAACAAATAGAAGAATTCGTGCTTTTGAGGGTGCTTATGAAATTGAATCTTTGTATGAAAAGTATGAAGCTTTAGATGATGATGTTTATAGGCCTAAAAATTATGCTATATTGAAATATTGCTATGAAAATTATGAATATAACTACAATATTGATGCATTTATTGAGAAAGTCTCCGATGTCCAAGAAAAGACTAATACTTTGCAGGAGTCTATGGAAGAAGAAATTGATGAAACTGTGAGCTCATTGGATGAAAAAGATGATGAGGAGAGCGAAGAACAAAAGGAGGAAGAGCGGATTGATCACCCGTGCCCACCTTCTAATAAGAGTAACTCTTCAACTCATACATTGTTTAATTCCCCTTCATTCTTACCGAAGGATCATTATTATGATCCCATTGGTTCTCTTGAAATATCCCTTTTTGATGATGCTTGCTATGCTTGTGGCCAAGATGCCAATATGAATTATGCTTATGGAGATGAACTTGCTTTAGTTCCTTATGTTAAACATGAAATTGTTGCTATTGCACCCACGCATGATAGTCCTATTATCCTTTTGAATTCTCCCTACTACACTATATCGGAGAAGTTTGTGCTTATTAAGGATTATATTGATGGGTTGCATTTTACTACTACACATGATGATTTTGATAGATATAATATGCATGTGCTTGCTGCTCCTACTTGCAATTATTATGAGAGAGGAACTATTTCTCCACCTCTCTATGTTTCCCATACTATGAAATTGCAAGAAACTGCTTATACTATGCATTGACCTTTACTATGTGAATTATTCTTTTATGACATGCCAATGCATAGGAAGAGAGCTAGACTTCTTTGTTGCATGATATATGTTACTTTGTTCTCACTACTAAATTACAAATCATTATTAATTAAAATTGGCTTTGATATACCTTGGGATCCGGGTGGATTCATTACTTGAGCACTATATGCCTAGCTTAATGGCTTTAAAGAAAGCGCTGCCAGGGAGACAACCTGGAAGTTTTAGAGAGTCATTTTTTCTGTTGTGTACTTTCATATAGTTTAAAAACAAAAAAATAAAGAGGGGAACCCAAAACTTTTCAAAAAGGAAAGTGAAAGTGAGAGAGACAAGCATTGTTGAAGTGGGAGAGCTCCTTGAACTTTGTTCATGCTCACGGAAACTTTGTGAATCTTGATTACAGAAACTTTTCATCAAAAATAATTATCCCCTTGTACAATTCCATTGTATTATGAAAATAATGTGCCAAGGTTTGCCTTTAGGATGTTTACAATGCTTGTTGGTTTGTACGGTGCAGGATAGAAACTTTGGCTGTAGTGCGCGATTTTACATTTCTTACTGGAACGCCAAACGGTTCTGATTCCTCTTGAAATGTCTTGCTATACAACTTTTTTATTTTTCCTAATTTTGGTAGAATTTTTGGGGTACCAGAAGTATGGTGAATGTTCAGATTGCTACAGACTGTTCTGTTTTTGACAGATTCTGTTTTTGATGCATAGTTTACTTGTTTTGATGAAACTATCAATTTATATCAGTGGATTAAGCCATGAAAAATCTATATTATAGTAGACACAATTCAAAAAGAAGATATGAATTGGTTTGCTACAGTACTTAGAGTGGTGATTTGCTTTATTATACTAACGGATCTTACCGAGTTTTCTGTTGAAGTTTTGTGTGGATGAAGTGTCTAATCGAGGAAGTCTCGATATGAGGAAAAGGAAGAGAGGCAAGAGCTCAAGCTTGGGGATGCCCGAGGCACCCCAAGTAAATATTCAAGGAGACTCAAGCGTCTAAGCTTGGGGATGCCCCGGAAGGCATCCCCTCTTTCTTCAACAAGTATCGGTATGTTTTCGTATTCGTTTTGTTCATGCGATATGTGCAAGTCTTGGAGCATCTTTTGCATTTAGTTTTCACTTTTTATTTTATGCACCATGCTGGTATGAGATAGTCCTTGGTTTATTTATAGAATGCCCATTGCACTTCACTTAAATCTTTTGAGTATGGCTTTATAGAATGCTTCATGTGCTTCACTTATATCATTTGATGTTTGGATTGCCTGTTTCTCTTCACATAGACAACCGCCATTTGTAGAATGCTATTTTGCTTCACTTATATTTGTTAGAGTGTGGGCATATCTTTTGTATAAAGAATTAAACTCTCTTGCTTCACTTATATCTATTTAGAGAGATGACAGGAATTGGTCATTCACATGGTTAGTCATAAAATCCTACATAAAACTTGTAGATCAGTGAATATGATATGTTTGATTCCTTGCAATAGTTTTGTGATATAAAGGTGCTGATATTAGAGTCGTGCTAGTTGAGTAATTGTGAAATTGAGAAATACTTGTGTTGAGGTTAGCAAGTCCCATAGCATGCACGTATGGTGAACCGTTATGTAACGAAGTTGGAGCATGAGGTGTTTTTTGATTGTCTTCCTTATGAGTGGCAGTCGGGAACAAGCGATGGTCTTTTCCTACCAATCTATCCCTCTAGGGGCATGCGTAGTAGTACTTTGCTTCGAGGGCTAAGTAGACTTTTGCAATAAGTATATGAGTTCTTTATGACTAATGTGAGTCCATGGATATACGCACACTCACCCTTCCACTTTGCTAGCCTCTATTGTGCCGCGCAACTTTCGCCGGTATCATGAATCCATTATTTACCTTCCTCAAAACAGCCACCATACCTACCTATTATGGCATTTCCATAGCCATTCCGAGATATATTGCCATGCAACTTTCCACCGTTCTGTTATTATGACATGTTCCATCATTGTCATATTGCTTTGCATGATCGTAAGATAGCTAGCATGATGTTTTCATGGCTTGTCCGTTTTTTGATGTCGTTGCTATGCTAGATCATTGCACATCCCGGTACACCGCCGAGAGCATTCATATAGAGTCATATCTTTGTTCGAGATACTGAGTTGTAATATTGAGTTGTAAGTAAATAAAAGTGTGATGATCATCATTATTAGAGCATTGCCCCAGTGAGGAAAGGATGAAGGAGACTATGATTCCCCCACAAGTCGGGATGAGATTCCGGACTTTATGAAAAATAAAAGAGGCCAAAGAAGCCCAAATAAAAAAAAAGAGGCCAAAGAAGCCCACCAAAACAATATAAAATAAAAATAAAAATAAAGGAGAGAAAAAGAGAGAAGGGACAATGCTACTATCCTTTTACCACACTTATGCTTCAAAGTAGCACCATGATCTTCATGATAAGAGAGTCTCATATGTTGTCACTTTCATATACTAGTGGGAATTTTTCATTATAGAACTTGGCTTGCATATTCCAATGATGGGCTTCCTTAAAAGTGCCCTAGGTCTTTGTGAGCAAGCAAGTTGGATGCACACCCACTTAGTTTCTTTTGTTGAGCTTTCATATACTTATAGCTCTAGTCCATCCGTTGCATGGCAATCCCTACTCACTCACATTGATATCTATTGATGGGCATCTCCATAGCCCGTTGATACGCCTAGTTGATGTGAGACTATCTTCTCCCTTTTTGTCCTCACAACCACCACCATATACCACCATATTGCTATGTCCATGGCTTGCGCTCATGTATTGCGTAAGAGTTGAAAAAGCTGAAGCGCGTTAAAAAGTATGAACCAATTGCTCGGCTCGTCATCGGGGTTGTGCATGATTTGAATGATTTGTGTGATGAAGATGGAGCATAGCCAGACTATATGATTTTGTAGGGATGAGCTTTCTTTGGCTATGTTATTTCAATAAGACATAATTTCTTGGTTGGTATTCTTGAAGTATTATTGTTTTTATGTCAAACGATAGACTATTGCCTTGAATCACTCGTGTCTTAATATTCATGCCATGATTAGACATATGATCAAGATTATGCTAGGTAGCATTCCACATCAAAAATTATCTTTTTTATCATTTACCTACTCGAGGACGAGCAGGAATTAAGCTTGGGGATGTTGATACGTCTCCATCGTATCTATAATTTTTGATTGTTCCATGCCAATATTTCTTCAACTTTCATATACTTTTGGCAACTTTTTATACTATTTTTGGGACTAACATATTGATCCAGTGCCCAGTGCCAGTTCCTGTTTGTTGCATGTTTTATGTTTCGCAGAAACCCAATATCAAATGGAATCCAAACGGGATAAAAATGGACGGAGAATTATTTTGGAATATTTGGGATTTTCCGGAGGAAGAATCAACGCGAAACGGTGCCCGAGGTGGCCAGGAGATAGGGGGCGCACCCATGGGCGCGCCTTGCACTCTCTTGGGCCACCCGTAAGGCGGTTGATGCTCTTCTTTTGCCGCAAGAAAGCTAATTTTACGAGAAAAATCTGCGCGAAAGATTCACCCCAATCGGAGTTACGGATCTCCGGATATGAAAGAAACGGTGAAGGGGAAGGATCTGGGAACGAAGAAACACAGAGAAACAGAGAGATAGATCCAATCTCGGAGGGGCTCTCGCCCGTCCCACGCCATGGGAGACAAGGACCAGAGGGGAAACCCTTCTCCCATCTAGGGAGAAGGTCAGGGAACAAGAAGAAGAAGGGGGGCTCTATCCCCCTTGCTTCCGGTGGCGTCGGAACGCCGCCGGGGGCCATCATCATCACCGCGATCTTCACCAACACCTCCGCCATCTTCACCAACATCTTCATCACCTTCCCCCATCTATATCTAGCGGTCCACTCTCCCGCAACCCATTGTACCCTCTACTTGAACATGGTGCTTTATGCTTCATATTATTATCCAATGATGTGTTGCCATCCTATGATGTCTGAGTAGATTTTCGTTGTCCTACCTGTGATTGATGAATTGCTATGATTGGTTTAATTTGCTTGTGGTTATGTTGCTATCCTATTGTGCCCTCCGTGTCACGCAAGCGTGAGGGATTCCCGCTATATGGTGTTGCAATACGTTCATCATTCTTTTATGGTGGGTTGCTTGAGTGACAGAAGCATAAACCCGAGTAAGGGGATTGTTGCGTATGGGATAAAGGGGACTTGATGCTTTAATGCTATGGTTGGGTTTTACCTTAATGAATCTTTAGTAGTTGCGGATGCTTGCTAGAGTTCCAATCATAAGTGCATATGATCCAAGAAGAGAAAGTATGTTAGCTTATGCCTCTCCCACATAAAACTTGCTATCGGTCTAGTAAAGTAGTCAATTTCTTAGGGACAATTTCACAACTCCTACCACCACTTTTCCACACTCGCTATATTTACTTCATTTCATCTTTATCTAAACAGCCCTTACTTTTTATTTGCGTGTTCTTTATTATCTTGCAAACCTATCCTATCACACCTACAAAGTACCTCTAGTTTCATACTTGTTCTAGGTAAAGCGAACATCAAGCGTGCGTAGAGTCGTATCAGTGGCCGATAGGACTTGAGAGAATATTTGTTCTACCTTTAGCTCCACTTTGGGTTTAACACTCTTACTTATCGAAAGAGGCTACAACTATCCCAAATACTTGCGGGTTATCAAGTGGCTGACACCAGGGACCCAGCAGGTCGCGCAGTTTTTTTTAGGAACAAGCAGCTGTTATTTATACTAGTTTTAGCGACAGATCAGGGTAACATCAGGGCTGTGCGGGGGCTGTGGCCCGTCTAGCCATGGTTTTATTTATGTTTACCACATCATGAGCCCAGTTGTGTTTTTTTCTTCTGAAAATGGCTAGCCCAGTTCTACTTTTTTTAAATAAATATCAAAACGAGGCCTACTTGCTTTATCAGCCCTGCTAGGCTGCAAATCTTTCAAGACGAGGAGAGTTTCACTCGATTTGCCCAGAAATGGGTTGTACATTTTTAAAACACATCAAACCGAGAATTAGTTTCAAAAAAAATTTCATTACAAGATTTTAAATTCCATTGATTTTTATGCGTGGAAAATTATTTGGATTTTATATTCATATAAATTATTTTTCAAAATAGTTTGAATGTGAATCGATATTTCAGGATTAAAAATAGTTGATCGCACCGAAATATGCAAAATTGCGTATACTTTTTAACCGTGGCCACAATATGGGCTGTAATGCTAACTAAAAAAAGATGGGCTCCAAAAAAATTCATAAGAATTAGCATATGGATTGTACATTATTAGAAATAATGGCAGATGGGTTGTATGTTGTTTTCCACAGATTTGAGGCTAACTTGTGCGCCTACTACAGGTTGACGCGTATGCTTTCCTAAAAAAAGGTTGACACACATGCAACGCCCTGTCAACTTAGTCAACACACGAGAGAAGTGATTGTTGGATGTCCATCCAACGGCTGTCGTGCTTCTTCAATCTCTGCTCTTCCTACTCCAGCCGCTCAAACAAGCATCGGCGGGACTGCCTGCTCCCTCCTCCCGTGGCCGGCTATGCTTCCACGCAGGCCTCATCGCCCCACTATACTCCCATCACTGGCCTAGCCATCCCTCTACTCACCCACACATGCTGTTATTCTCTGGGGACGGCGACGAACAAGTAAACCCTCGTACTCCTCCGCGTGGGAAACCACTGCCGAGTATTCCCTGGCTCCGTGTCGTTCCCTTCCTAGGCCTCGCCGTCGTCCACCGCCCTGGTGCTCTCGGCGCAGCCTGGTCAACGTGGTCAATGAACGACATCCATCAGAAGTGGACTGTACGAGGAGAGGCCGACAACTGGGTCCACGGCCCCATGCAAGGAAATGCATCCTTATTTCACGCAAAATAATGATTCCTCCACCTGACAGCTAGGACCCACGGGAAGGGACACTGTATTTCGCGAAAAAAAACGTTCCCCCGCTGACACGCCGGACCCACCAGCTATATCTTCGCACGCAAGGAAGTGCCTCCTTATTACGCACAAAAAAATGATTACCCCCCTGCCAGCTGGGACCCACCATAGTGGGTGGCTGACTTGTGGGCCTACTAAGTTGACGGGGACCGAGGGCTTTGTCAAATTAGTCAATACTCCAGTGACCGTATGATGTCCATCCAACAGCAATAGAGCTTCTTCAACCTATGGTCTTCTTGCTCCAGCCGCCCAAAGCAGCGCTGTAGCATCGAAAGTATGTCTAGAGGGGGGTAATTAGACTACTTGACCAAATAAAAATCTAGCCTTTTCCCAATTTTAGTTCTTGGCAGATTTTAGCAACTTAGCACAAGTCAAGCAATCAACCTACACATGCAATTCTAAGAGTATAGTAGTGGAATGTAAAACAATTGCATATGAAGGTAAAGGGGAGGAGTTTGAGGAGGCAAACACAGATGGAGACACGGATGTTTTTGTCGTGGTTTCGAGAGGTGGTGCTATCGTACATCCACGTTGATGGAGACTTCAACCCATGAAGGGTAACGGCTGCGCGAGTCCATGGAGGGCTCCACCCACGAAGGGTCCACGAAGAAGCAACCTTATCTATCCCACCATGGTCGTCGCCCATGAAGGACTTGCCTCACTAGGGTAGATCTTCACGAAGTAGGCGATCTCCTTGCCCTTACAAACTCCTTGGTTCAACTCCACAATCTTGACGGAGGCTCCCAAGTGACACCTAGCCAATCTAGGAGACACCACTCTCTAAGAAGTAACAAATGGTGTGTTGATGATGAACTCCTTGCTCTTGTGCTTCAAATGATAGTCTCTCCAACACTCAACTCTCTCTCACAGGATTTGGATTTAGTAAAAAGAAGATTTGAGTGGAGAGCAACTTGGGGAAGACTAGAGATCCAGATTTATGTGGTAGGAATGGTATATCTTGATCTCAACACAAGTGTAGGTAGTTCTCTCTCAAAAAATGTAAGTTAGAAGTGTAGGCATATTCTGATGGCTCTGTCCACAAATGAAGAGTGGGTGGAGGGGTATATATAGCCTCCACACAAAATCTAACCGTTACACACAACTTACCAAACTCGGTGGGACCGAATGGTGAAACTCGGTCAGACCGATTTAGTAAATAATGTGACCATTAGGAATTTTGATGGGACCGACATGTCAACTCGGTGGGACCGATATTGTTAGGGTTAGGGCATAACGTAATCTTGGTGATACCGATTACACAAACTCGGTGAGACCGATTTTGGTAATAAGCTCACCAGAGAGTTGGTCAGGCAAACTCGGTGGGACCGATTCGCTCATCTTTGTTGGACTGAAACGTTACGAAAGGGAAACAGAGAGTTTGCATTGCAATCTCGGTGGGACCGATCGCTCATCTCAGTTGGACCGAAACGTTACGAAGGGAAATAGGGAGATTACAATCCCATCTTGGTGAGACCGAGATCCCTATCGGTGAGACCAAAAAGACTAGCATTTCTGGCAGTGGCTATGTCAAGTGAACTCGGTGGCGCCGGATAGAAAGTTTCGGTGGGGCCGAGTTTGACTTTTGGTTTGGGACATATGTGGATGTGAGAAAGTAGTTGAGGGTTTTCGGAGCATATCACTAAGCACTCTTGAGCAAGAAACTCATTAAGCAACACCTCATCCCCTCTTGATAGTATTGGCTTTTCCTATGGACTCAATGTGATCTTGGATCACTAAAAGTAAAATGTAGAGTCTTGTGCTTTGAGCTTGAGC
Source organism: Triticum aestivum (assembly GCF_018294505.1). Lineage (NCBI taxonomy): Eukaryota > Viridiplantae > Streptophyta > Magnoliopsida > Poales > Poaceae > Triticum > Triticum aestivum. Next base: position 405,481,891 of record NC_057807.1, read on the forward strand.
CAATCCTTTTGTCCTTAGAATTTTGAGGGGTCCACGTTTCTCATCCATGCCATGCCAAACATTGAGCTTTCCTAAAATATTTATCTTGAAATAGCATTAGCTCAATTAGCTATATGTTTTTAGGAATTACCAAAACCACCCAGGGATAGTTGCACTTTCAATCTCCCCCTTTTTGGTAATTGATGACAACATATAGATCAAAGCTTTGACAAATAATAATAAGATTGAAAGACATCGTCGCTTTGAGAAGTATATGATAAGCAAGAGCTCCCCCCAAATTTGTGCATTATTTAAAATTTGCTTTGGACTGCAAATGCACAATGTGTTAGGATCATGGGTTACTCTTTCATGTCACATACATCTTGGTGGAGCGCTCAAAATGATAGAAGTTAAAAGCATGCACTCATCACCAAGCAAGTGAATGATCATATAAGGATATAAGATATAATATCATCCAACAAGCATTAAGGGTAGCATACGATCAAGCAAGTAAACAAGTAGCTCACAAGCACACAGAAAAGAAGTTAAACCAAAACAAGGGAGATAAAAAGTAACACCCTCTCTTGAAGCCTATGATCTATACATTTTTCTCCCCCCTTTGGCAACAAGTTACCAAAAAGTTTGAAATATGCATAGTGCTAAACGACTCTCAGGCTTGGTCTTGATGAGGTGGTGTAGAGATGACTCCAAGGATGAAAGCGTCTGTTGATGTAGCTGGAGCTGGTGGAGTGGATGCTAGAGCTGGTGGCACTGAGGCTATGGCAGCTGGTGCAGATGATGTAGCTCTAGTATCTGTGACTGGCACTACAGCAGATCTCTGTCCTCTGGGCACTCGAGCAAAAGCTTCTGTAGTAGACTTGCCCTTCTTCTCCTCCACTTCCTCCTGAAGAGCTCAACTACTGACCGGATCTCAGTGACCTTGACATCAAGATCATAGAATTTCTTCTCAATGATCCTCTCCAAGCTCTCTTGGTTTTGAGTCAGGGTGGACAAGCCCTTCCCAATCCTCAAGGTGGAGGCAATCAGATATCCAAGCTGGTCTTGCTTGCTCTTCAAGAACACCTGAGATGCTTCTTCAGCAGTTGGCATCTTTGCAGCTTTCTCTGCCCTTGCCTTCTCTCTCTTCTCATGTGCTTGCATAGATGATGGATCTTCTTCATTCATAACAATAGTGTTGTCCTCAAAGTCTGGCTTGAGGGTTAAGTGCTCCTTGTCCAACAAATATGTGCATGTGCCCATCTTGGAGTTAATGAGCTCCTGAATATGTGGGGCATACCCACAAGATCTCTTCTGATCAGCTGCAGTCCTCTTGATTGTTTCCACAATGAGACTCATCACCTTGAACTTTTGAGGAACGTCAAATATATGTAGCAAGTTGATGGAGTGTCCTCTGATCATCTTGTGATCACCTGACTTGGGTAACAAAGTGTGCCTTAGGATCCAGTTTATGGTAGGCAAACCAGACAACAAAAAGTGGACAAATCCAAACTTATGAGTTTCCAATGCATCATCTGGGATCTCTCTGTACATGCTGGCCATTGAGTTGTGATCCTTCTTCTTCTCAGCATAAACATCCAAGTCATCTTCATTTTCTTTTGGAGCATTGATCAACTGAGCCCATTCTTCACTAGTGGATTGGTACCTAGTACCTTCAGACATCCAGATGATCTTCCCATCTGGGTAGAAGTGAGATGTGGAGTAAAACTGCATGATGAGCTCATCATTCCACTTGGTGAGCTTCTGGGCAACAAATTCATCAACTCCACATGCTTTGAAGTTGTCATATACTCCTGGATAGTGACCTTCATTTTTCTTGATGTACTCCCAGTTGATCCATCTCATGTCACACACAATGGGCTTCTTGTCAAGAAAAATTGTCTCATAAAAATCTTGTTGCTCCTTTGTGTGAAATATGTAGTCAACTGCTATCCTTCTCCTCACAGCATATGGATCTGACTGTCTCCACAATCTCAGTCCAACATCCTTTCTGATGTGCATGTCTTCAGCTACTGGATGAGCATCATTATGGTCAGGAATCTTGGGCTTCAACTTCCTCAAAATAAGTGAATCATCTTCTTCTTCAGCAGCTTCAGGCACTGGGGACTTGTTCTTCTCTGCATCTGGGATGTTTCTTGTGCTTCTCTTTGGAGCAGACTTCTGAGCTGGAGCTTTGGGAGCAGACTTGGGCTTTGATTGAGCAGCCCCTGACTTTATAGCATCTCCCATCAGCTTCTAAGCTTTGGGTGCTAGAGCAGCATCCTCTTCCTCTTCATCTTCCTCATCAGAATCTCTCCTCATGGAGGGCTTGCCAATAACTCTGGCAATGGTCTTCTTGACCCTTTCCTTTCTTTTCTTGCCATCTCCAGTTTTTTTGGGTTCAAGAGTGAACTCCATAGTTTCACTTGTGGCAACCTTTGGCAAGTTGCTAGGTGTGCTCCTGCTGCCCTCATCAGAGCTGCTAGAGGGACTAGTGCCCTCACTTATCTGAACATGTTCCTATGACTTGTTCTGATTATCACTTTGATCGGACATCTTCAGCAAACTGACTAACAGCAGACCCTGTGAACAGATGTAGATGAGTTAGAGTAGATGAGCATCACAAAGTGCAGAGCTTTTTGCAAAACAGATGACTTATAAACTTAGTTTTAGTTCTCTGCAGAAAGCATTTCGGAGCTACCGATTTGTAAACTCGGTGATACCGAAGAAGCTTTTGGAACCTAAACTAGTGAACTCAGTCAGACCGAGCCACAGTTTTGTGGCACCGAGACTGCTAGGGTTTCACAGAGAATCGAACTCGGTCAGACCGAAAACGCATGTGCAATGGCCTAAGCCAAATCGGTGAGACCAATTTCTACAACTGGGTCGGTCCGAGATGAGTTTGGCAGAGACCTAACCCTAAATTTCCAAATCAAATCTAATCTATGGGATGATTTCAGTGGATAGAGTGATTTCATACGTGGCAAGAATCATGGCAAAGCAATGTGCTAAGAGTCGGAGTGAATGAATAGCACAAAGATCAAGTTCATACCGTAGTTCGGCGAAGAACTTGCTATGGCGGTAACGGCGGGGCAGATTGCCGTTGACGGCGGCGAAGACCAGCAGCAGAAGGTCGCTGGCGGCGAGAAGACAATCCGGAGACCCAAAGAGGCAGAGCAGGTCACGCGCAGATGAAAGGTTTTGGAAAAAATTCCAAAATTTTGACCCGTGAGTATATATAACCTGACCCTGTTGGTGTGACCGAGTGGAACAACTCGGTGGCATCGAGATGCAAAGCTGCGAGCAGTTACTGCAACTCGGTGTGACCGAAAGGTTCTAATCGGTTGCACCGAGATTGAAAACCTATATGAACTTAGTGATCTCGGTATGACCGAAAAGGGTGGATCAGTCAGACCGAAATGCACAAAGAGGTTTTGGAAGTTTAAGTCTATGACAAATCAGGGACTCCGAGTGCTACTCACACAGAGTGGTTCGAATCTGCCTTGATCAAACTTTGTGATGTAGCATGAATAGAGTTTGAGATGAGAAAAGTATAGATAGCTAGAGAAGGTTCTTAGGCATTCTTGTCCATCCACTTGGCAAAGAAACCAAACAATCAAAGCAACAAGTGGATGTCCTCGAATGAGTAAAATATGCAACCAACATGCTCACACAATAAAATGGCATATGAAATATGTGGCAAAGCATGCACAACCAATTCTAGCATCTATCAAACAATTGATGATGACTAGGTCATCTATATATGAGTATATTGACTTAGGAGTCAAATGAGAACATTTGATCATAGGTCATACTCATCATTTAAGCACAAGTGGGGTTACCACTTTTACATAAAGCATTGTTGTGTTCACACCATTAGAGTCGCTTTAGCTCAATTCTTAGAGTAAAGCTCCCCCTAGATGTGAGATCCCCCCTAAGAGGGATGAACTAACCTTGGGTTTTGTCGATGATGACTTCATGTAGATGTTAAAGATGTGGATGCTCAATGTTGATGTAGATCATTTGGAGCAATCCATTGGAGTGATATGCACTTTCAATACCTACACGGGTTAGTCCCACAAGGAACAAACAAGGATATCCATAGACATAGAGTGATGCACACACAAGATGATGTCCATGAAAGCATTAGGTTACCTTGTCCCTTGTCTTACCAACAAGAGGGTTTGTGACTCCTCGAACCAGTACAAGATGTGGAAGTTGATTGCACTTGTCCTTGCCAAAATGATAAGATTGAAGTATGCTGGTGGATTCACCCTCAAGAACTCTCTAGTTCTTATTCTTTGGGATCCACATCATCTTGATGGGAATCCTTGGAGTTGTAGTCGTACTTGATTAAGTAGAACTTGATGTAGTCTCGGGAACCCACTTGACCAAGGACTTAGGAGCTTCTTCAAATGCATCAATCTCCTCTTGAAGCTTGTCCTTGCCTTTTTGCTTGTGGTCTTGTGGTGGAAGATCATCTTGAGCTTGTGTTCCTTTGAAAGAAGTAGGATCATACTTCTCTTGTTGAGGAACAAACTTCGTCTTGGGGTATTGATCTTCTTCCCACTCAACTCCATTGGCATTGAACTTTCGTTCAAAACCAACACCTTGATTCTTCCGGTGCCTTCCTTGCTTGCGTTCAATCTCCTTGAATTGCTTACTTCCGGCAAGGCTCTTGTAAACACCTTTCTCTATAATTCCCTCCAATAAGCTATTTTCTTGCTCAAGTGTAACTTGGCTAAGAGAATCATTAGTGGAATCAAGAGAACTACTAGAAGCAACAACATTGGCTTTAGCATGATTATTGTTACTACTAGAAGAAGAATCTTTCTTGTTCTTGTTACTAGACTTGACTTGTGGCATGTAAGTAGATAAGAGTAAATGCTTGGCAATGTAAGAAGAACTTTTCTTGCGAAGATCATCATTGATTGCCTTTAAAAACTCATGCTCTTGCTCAAGGTTGAGATTTTCAAAGCGTAACTTCTCATGAGTCTTTAAAAGTTCTCGATGATCTTCCAAGATAGTTTCATGAGCTAACTTAAGAGTGCTTAGTTCTTTAGTTAGGCATTCAATCTTCTCCTTATCAATGTCATTCGTTTTATCTTGATTAGCATGATTAATTGACGTTCCATCATAGTATTCATCACTAGAGTTGTCAACAAGTAAATCATCATCACCTAACAAGTCATCTTCATCACAATTGAAATCAACATACTCGGAGTGTGATACCTTTGGACCTTTATCCATGAAGCATCTTCCAATTCCTTCTTTGGTGAGTCAAATATATCGTAGGAGTTGGTTGACACAAGTGCTAGACCGGCAACACCTTCATCTTGAGTATATTCGGAGTCGGAGTGATGGATTCTCTCAGAGTGATTGTCGGAGTCGGAGCCGGATACCCATTCACCAACATGAGCTTGGTGTATTCGTTCTGTGTAGCTCTTTGATGATTTGTCCTTCCTTTCCGAATCCTTGCTTCTCCAGGATGTTCTTCGTTCATAACGATCATCTCTACTCCTTCTTTCTCTTGATGGTGATTCTTCTCTTCTACTCCTTCTTTTTGGAGAATCTTCTCTTATTTTGTAGGGAGTCGCACACTCATTGGAATAGTGTCCGGGTGAGGGAGTCCTGGATTAGGGGGTGTCCGGATAGCCGGACTACCATCATCAGCCGAACTATCATCAGCTGGACTATCATCATCGACCGGACTCCAAGACTATGAAGATACAAGATTGAAGACTTCGTCCTGTGTCCGGATGGGACTTTCCTTGGCGTGGAAGGCAAGCTTGGCGATACGGATATGTAGATCTCCTACCATTGTAGCCGACTCTATGTAACCCTAGCCCTCTCCGGTGTCTATATAAACCGGATGGCTCTAGTCCGTAGGACAACAACAACCATTACAATCATACCATAGGCTAGCTTCTAGGGTTTAGCCTCCTTGATCTCGTGGTAGATCTACTCTTGTAAACATCCACAATATCAATATCAATCAAGCAGGACGTAGGGTTTTACCTCCATCAAGAGGGCCCGAACCTGGGTAAAACATCGTGTCCCTTGTCTCCTGTTACCATCCGCGTAGACGCACAGTTCGGGACCCCCTACCCGAGATCCGCCGGTTTTGACACCGACATTGGTGCTTTCATTGAGAGTTCCTCTGTGTCGTCACTGATAGGCTTGATGGCCTCTTCAATCGACAACGACGCCATCCTGGGTGAGACTTTTCTCCCCGGACAGATCTTTGTATTCGGCGTCTTCGCACTGCGGGCCAACTCACTTGGCCATCTGGAGCAGATCGAAAGCTACTCCCCTGGCCGTCAGGTCAGGTTTGGAAGCCTAAACTTCACGGCCGATATCCGCGGGGACTTGATCTTCGATGGATCTGAGCCACAGCCGAGCGTGTCGCGCTGTCACGATGGGCACGACCTAACTCTGCCGCCGGACAGCACCTTGGAGGCCGCACATGAATCCGCTCCGACCCATAGTCTAGAGCCGATCGCTCAGATTGAGGACGGATGGCTGGACACCGCCTCAAGAGCTGCAACTTCTACGGCGATGGATCCGAACACTTACTTTGTCCCGCATAAAGCTCATGACTCCGAGGTGTCGGACTCTCTGCCGGACTCCGAACCTCCTGCGCCCCTGCCGGTCGAATCCGACTGGGCGCCGATCATGGAATTCACCGCTGCGGACATCTTTCAGCACTCACCCTTCGGTGATATCTTAAATTCGCTGAAGCATCTCTTGCTATCCGGAGAGCCCTGGCCGAACTACGGCCAGGATGGTTGGGATGCGGACGACGAAGAAATTCAGGGCCCACCCACCACCCACTTCGTAGCCACCATCGACGATCTAACCGACGTACTCGACTACGACTCCGAATACATCGACGGTATGGACGACGATGCCGGAGACTATCAAGAACCAGTGCCTACAGGACACTGGAAGACCACCTCGTCATACGACATATATATGGTGGACACCCCAAAAGATGGGGACGACGAAGAAGCAACGGAGGCCGATTCCTTAAAGAAACAGCCCAAGCGCTGGCATCAATGGCGCCGCTCTAAATCCTGCCACAGCAAGAACAGAGATTCCGGCACAGGAGATAATAACACCCCAGAAAGTGCCGAAGACAACCCCCTCCAGCACGATCCAGCGCAGGAGGAGGCAGAAGCAAGCTCTCACGAGAGGGCGGCAGACGAAGAGGTCGAGGATGATAATTATTTACCTCCCTCCGGAGACGAGGCAAGCCTCGACGACGACGAATTCATCGTGCCTGAGGATCCCGTCGAACAAGAGCGTTTCAGAGGCAGGCTAATGGCCACGGCAAACAGCCTAAAGAAAAAGCAGCAACAGCTTCAAGCTGATCAAGACCTACTGGCCGACAGATGGACCGAGGTCCTCGCGGCCGAAGAGTATGAACTCGAACGCCCCTCCAAAAGTTACCCAAAACGCAAGTTGCTCCCCCGACTAGAGGAGGAAGCGTACAAACATGCATCACCAGCGCACAATACGGCAGACCGACCACCTCGTGGCCGTGACAGAGAGGCATGCAAGCCCTCCACCAAAACCGTACCCCGGCATCGCTCAAAAAGCATGAAGCCACAGGGGACCGCGCCGGACTTGCGGGATATATTGGAGGACAAGGCAAGACAATCCAGATCTATCTACGGATCACGTGGGCGCCCCAAGACCCACGACGAATACCGTCGCACCGGATACAACTACTCCGGCCGGGCCGAACACAGCAGACAACGCTCTCTCGAGCTACGTCGCGATATTGCTCAATACAGAGGCGCCGCACACCCACTATGCTTCACTGACGAAGTAATGGATCATCAAATCCCTGAAGGGTTTAAACCCATTAATATCGAATCCTATGATGGCACAACAGACCCCGCGGTTTGGATTGAGGATTATCTCCTCCATATACATATGGCCCGCGGCGACAATCTTCACGCCATCAAATATCTCCCGCTCAAGCTTAAAGGACCAGCTCGGCATTGGCTTAACAGCCTGCCCGCAGAGTCAATTGGATGCTGGGAAGACCTGGAAGCCGCATTCCTCGACAACTTCCAGGGCATGTATGTGCGACCACCGGACGCAGATGACCTAAGCCACATAATCCAGCAGCCAGACGAATCGGCCAGGTAATTATGGACACGGTTCTTAACAAAGAAAAATCAAATCGTCGACTGTCCGGATGCAGAGGCCCTCGCTGCCTTCAAACATAACATCCGCGACGAGTGGCTGGCCCGGCACCTAGGACAGGAAAAGCCGAAATCCATGGCAGCCCTCACATCACTCATGACCCGCTTTTGTGCGGGAGAGGACAGCTGGCTATCTCGCAGCAACAACCTCAGCAAAAGCGCTGGCAGTCCGGATACCAAGGACCACAATGGCAGGTTGCGTCGAAACAAAAACAAATGCCGCATTAACAGCGACAGCAATGAGGATACGGCAGTCAACGCCGGATTCCGAGGCTCCAAGCCCGGTCAACGGAAGAAGCCATTCAAAAGAACCACTCCGGGCCCGTCCAATTTGGACCGAATACTCGACCGCTCCTGTCAAATACATGGAACCCCCGAAAAGCCAGCTAACCACACCAACAGAGATTGTTGGGTATTCAAGCAGGCAGGCAATTAATCGCCGAATACAATGACAAGGGGCTACCCAGCGATGACGAGGAAGAGACCCGGCCGCCGAACAACAGAGGACAAAAGGGATTCCCCCCTCAAGTTCGGACGGTAAACATGATATACGCAACGCATATACCCAAGAGGGAGTGGAAGCGTGCACTAAGGGACGTATACGCGATGGAGCCAGTCGCCCCAAAATTCAACCCATGGTCCTCTTGCCCGATCACTTTCGATCAAAGAGACCATCCGACCAGTATCCGCCATGGCGGATTCGCCGCATTGGTTTTAGACCCAATCGTCGATGGATTTCACCTCACGAGAGTCCTGATGGACGGCGGCAGTAGCCTGAACCTGCTTTATCAGGATACAGTGCGCAAGATGGGCATAGACCCTTCAAGGATTAAACCTACAAAGACAACCTTCAAAGGCGTCATACCAGGTGTCGAGGCCAGTTGTACAGGCTCAGTCACACTGGAAGTGGTCTTCAGATCCCCGGATCATTTCCGAAGCGAGGAGTTAATCTTCGACATAGTCCCGTTCCGCAGTGGCTATCACGCTCTGCTCGGACGAACCGCGTTCGCAAAATTCAACGCGGTGCCGCATTATGCATACCTTAAGCTCAAGATGCTAGGCCCTCGTGGAGTCATCACGGTCAATGGAAACACGGAACGCTCCCTCCGAACGGAGGAACATACAGCGGCTCTCGCGACAGAAGTACAGAGCAGCCTTTTAAGGCAATTTTCGAGTTTGGCCGCTAAACGACCGGACAAGGCCAAACGCGCCCGGAGCAACATCAACCAAGACCACCTGGCATGTTCCGATCACGCGTAGCAATGCGGCCTCAACCCCAGCCCTCGCACAATTGTAAGGCAAACTCTCTGCGTACATAATTACGCCTTGGAGATACCATGGGCATAGGGGGAGAGGCACAACCACAACAGACCCAGAGTGCGGTTCGACCACACCAGGGGCTCCCAAGTGTGTCGCTCCTTTTATCTTTTATTTCTTTTTTTTATACAGAACTCTGTCCGGCAGCGAACCTGCCGAACTCATGATGCAACAGCCAGGGAATGACAAAGGCCGCGACGAACACTCAGGTGGTCTCCATTACGAGCATTAAATCTGTTAAATACACCATTCCGCGGCCTACCCCTGGAGGGAGATGCCTTTAATTCGTCCAATCCCTTGCTTTCCGCACTATTTGTATCATTCCGCACTCATAGCAGATCTTCTCGAATAAAATGCAGCTCTTTTTGCCCATAATTGCATTACCTTATATATATATATATATATATATATATATATATATATATATATGTTCATTTACGACATGTCGCATCCGTACATTTTGGTACGGCCAAATACACCAGGGGCTTATGTTCCCCGCATTATGGTGTGATAAAGTCCGCACACTTTCACAAGTGCGGCACCCCGAACTTATAGCATTATATGAATCGGCTCTGAATCATGTCTTGGGTCAATAGTTGGGTTTGCCCGGCTCCCATGTTTGGCACCTTACGTTCCGTTCTATCGGCTAAGGTAGCACTGGGAGAACCACTGCGATTGCGCCCCGGTTGAGCCGGGTTAACGCCTCAATGGAGAAAGCTAAAACTGACCGTCATGATAAGGCGAGAGACTGGTCGCTGTTCGAGAGGTCCTTTCGGGTCCTTAAAGACCTACGCTGCTTCTAGCGAAGTTCCGGATAATGTCCGATGAAGGCGTGGATAGCGCCCCTAATTCGGTCTTCCGAATACTAGGGGCTTCGCCAAAATTTAAAATTATAGAATTCTATGGCTAAGTGAGAGTGTTCAAGCACTATAAGTCCGGTTGCCTTGTTCATTGTGTTGAGCGCCTCCCTAGATGGACCCAAAAATGGGAACAAGAGTGCTCAAGTTTATCCCGAACACCCCAGCACTCGTGGCATGGGGGCTGAAGCTGATGACTTGCCATCTCTCAGATTTAATAAATGGCCGCACAGAAGGTAATATTTTAAATTAACAAGCGTTGCTTAGCGCATATGAACAAAGTTTTCAGCGCACAGGATAACACATTGCGAATTTACTCAATAATTACATCCCTGGGGCACTCATCCGCAATCTTGCGGGCACCCTTCAGAACAGTTTTATAGTACATCTCGGGCGTACGATATTCCTTGCCCACTGGTGGCGCGTCAGTGATTAGCTTCTCCGCATCCAGCTTGCCCCCAATGCACCTTTGCGCGGGCAAGGGCCCAACGAGCACCTTCAATACAGGCGGAGCGCTTGATAACCTCCACCCAGGGGCACGCATCCAACAACCATCGCACGAGGCCGAAGTAGCTCCCAGGCATGGCCTCTCCAGGCCACAGCCGGACTATGAGGCCCTTCATGGCCTGCTCGGCCGCCTTGTGGAGCTCGACCAGCTGCTTCAGCTGGTCGCTAGGGGCACCGGATGGCCGGCCTCAGCATACTGAGACCAGAACACCTTCTCTGTTGAGCTCCCCTCCTCGGCTCGATAGAATGCGGCGGCATCAGACACGCTGTGAGGCAGATCTGCAAACGCCCCTGGAGAGCTCCGAATTTGGGTAAGTAACACGTAATTTACATTCACATGCTTGCTTTGCATGAAAAAATGCCTTACTCGCCGCTATCTTCCTCACCAACTCAATCTCCTGAAGGGACTTATGGGCATCGGCCTTGGCAGTCTTGGCACTTTCGAGAGCCGAGGCAAGCTCGGACTCTCGAGTCTTTGAGTCACGCTCCAAACTCTCATGCTTTTCCATGAGAGCCTGGAGCTCTTGCTAAACCATTGCCACCCGGGCCTCCTGCTTTTCTCGCTCTGCCCGTTCCGCGACCGCATTGCGTTCGGCCGCAGACACGGCCTCCTTCAGGGTCGCCACCTCGTTCGTGGCCCCTGCAGTACCCATGTTATCCTTGTTATTTCTTGTTGCAACCTAAATCCTTTTCTGTAAGGTACATGTTCAAAGTGGTGTTACTCACCTTCTTTATCCTGGAGCTGCTTCTTGGCACGGCCGAGCTCTTGCTCGGACCGCTCGAGCTCCTGCTTCAAAGCACCGACCTCCGCAGTCAGTGCGGCAGAGGTCAGCAGCGCAGCCTGCAACCCATATTGACATAATTTTTTAGCAACCCTGCGTATATCTTCTTTCTTTTTTCAGATCCTCAGTCTGGCTTTTCTTTCCGAACATCGAACTGAGCATCAGGGGCTACTGTCTATGCGGTATTACATTACATATTTTTATCTTCTTACCTCAAAGCCTGATAGAAGGCTACTGCAGGCTTCGGTCAGCCCACTCTTGGCGAGCTGTACCTTCTGAATCACCGCACTCATAATAGTGCGGTGTTCTTCCTTGATGGAAGCGCTCTGCAGCGCCTCCAACAAATTGTCCGGCGCCTCCGGTTGGACGGAAGCCGCCGGCATCACGGTCTTGCCCTTCGTGCGAAGGGGCCGCCGGCCGGACTCCGGAACCACTGCGGGTTCCGATATGGAGTCCGGCGCAAAGTCCGGGAGGCTGCCTTGTGGCGCCTTCGGAGCCTCCCCCTGATGGGTCCCTTCTTGGGATCCCACCTCGGCGTCCTCGGTGTCGCGAGGGGTGGAGGCGGTCGGGATGGAATCTACATCCGACGGAGCCAACGACCCGCTCGATGAAGTGGGGAGATCATCATTGGCCGGACTACAGGCAGCATGCGGCATCAGAATGACACTATGTAAAAGAAATTATAAATCATTCAGGAATCCGGATACTTACGATCTCGCCGGAGGCCTGGCCCTTGAAGGCCATTCTTCCTCGCCAATGTTGATGTTGGCAGAGCTGTCCGGGGGAATAGTCCTTCCCCTCTTGGACCCTTCGGCCTCCCCTGTTGGGGAAGCCTTCCTCTTCCTCTCTCCCTCCTCTGGGAGAGAGTCCTCCTTCTCCTCCTCGTTTTCGGGGGAGGAGTCCGCCCCGGAGTCGTAGGACACCTGAAAGCGGGAGCTCTTTCGAGCACCCGTGGCCTCCTTCTTGGCCTTCTTCTCCGGCACCACGTGCGGTGCCGGAACCAGCAGCCTCGCTAGACGGGCATCTACTGGATTTTCTGGCATGGGAGCCGGGCAGATAATCTGCTCCGCCTTCCTCATCCAGTCCTGTCAAAGGAAAAGGGGAAATTAAAACCCGCATAGAGTCAAACTATGAAAAGCAAGTGTCCCATAAAGGGGTAGAATCACTTACCTCGTCGGCTTGGCGCTGTGAGCGAAATCCGCGATCTTCAGTCGCGGATGCGGGGGCTTCGGCGCCCTTAAACAGCACCCTCCAGGCGCCTTCGTACATCGTGTCGAAGAGCCCGCTCAGCGCCTGGTGCTGTTCTAGATTGAACTCCCACAGATTGAATGCCCGCTCTTGGCATGGGAGAATCCGACGAACGAGCATGACTTGGACCACATTAACCAGCCTGAGCTTCTTCACCAGCTTCTGGATACAGGCTTGGAGTCCCGTCAGCTCCTCCGAACTACCCCACAGCAAGCCCTTCTCTTTCCAGGAGGTGAGCTGCGTGGGGATACCAGATCTGAACTCGGGGGCCGCCGCCCACTTAGGGTCGCGCGGCTCGGTGATATAGAACCACCCCGATTGCCACCCCTTGACGGATTCCACGAAGGCCCCTTCGAACCAAAGGACATTGGGCATCTTGCCCAACATGGCGCCTCCGCACTCTGCTTGAGTGACCTTCACTACCTTCGGCTTGACATTGAAGGTCTTGAGCCACAAGTCGAAGTGGGGCTGGATGCAGAGGAAGGCCTCGCACACGACGATAAACGCCGAGATGTTGAGGATGAAGTTCGGCGCCAGATCATGGAAATCCAGGCCGTAGTAGAACATGAGCCCCCGGACAAAGGGGTGAAGTGGAAAACCCAGTCCGCGGAGGAAGTGGGGAAGAAAAACGACCCTCTCATGGGGCCTGGGGGTGGGGATGAGCTGCCCCTCGTCGGGCAGCCGGTGCGCGATGTCGCCGGACAGGTAGCCGGCGCTGCGCAGTCTTTCGATGTGCTCCTCCGTAACGGAGGAGGTCATCCACTTGCCTCCCGCTCCGGACATAACTAGGGAAGGTTGAGACGAGATATGCGGGCTTGGGCGCTGGAGCTCGAGTGCGCGGAGATGGATAAGCAAAGGAGGAAGAAGGTGTAGGTGAAAAGGTGAATCCTTATCCCTTATATGGGCGGGCGAAGTCTACGCGTCCCCCACCGGCCTGGTAAAACTCGCTTATCCCCCAAGCGTCACCATCAATGGCGCGGTTGGGTTACCCACGTCCGTATTGATGAGAATCCCGGATTGAAGGGGAACACGATCTCTGCTTCGACAAGACGTGCCAAGGAAACCGCTTCGCTAAATGCTGAGGTGGTAGAGTAAAAAACGATTCAAGTAATGGCTTGGTAGTGGCGTGACGTCATGCCGCAAAAAACGTCAGCAGATTGAACTTGTGTATATATTATTCTCTCTACGGTGGAATGTGGAATTTATTTTGCAGAGTCGGACACTATCCTGGTGTTCACAATCTTCTATTATTCGGAGGAGGAACCCGCCTTGCAATGCCAAGCAATATACGCGCCGGACTTATCGTCATTGAAGCCTAGTTCAGGGGCTACTGAGGGAGTCCTGGATTAGGGGGTGTCCGGATAGCCGGACTACCATCATCAACCGAACTATCATCGGCCGGACTATCATCATCGACCGGACTCCAAGACTATGAAGATACAAGATTGAAGACTTCATCCCGTGTCCGGATGGGACTTTCCTTGGTGTGGAAGGCAAGCTTGGCGATACGGATATGTAGATCTCCTACCATTGTAACCGACTCTATGTAACCCTAGCCCTCTCCGGTGTCTATATAAACCGGATGGCTCTAGTCCGTAGGACAACAACAACCATTACAATCATACCATAGGCTAGCTTCTAGGGTTTAGCCTCCTTGATCTCGTGGTAGATCCACTCTTGTAAACATCCACAATATCAATATCAATCAAGCAGGACGTAGGGTTTTACCTCCATCAAGAGGGCCCGAACCTGGGTAAAACATCGTGTCCCTTGTCTCTTGTTACCATCCACCTAGACGCACATTTCAGGACCCCCTACCCGAGATCCGCCGGTTTTGACACCGACACCGGGTCTTCCACAATTGTAGCAGTTACGCTCACGACTAGAAGATCTTTTGTCATTGTAGGACCTTGACTTGGAACTTCTTTCCTTGCTTCTAATCTTGGAGAACTTGTTGAAGTTCTTCACCATTAGGCTCAATTCTTCATTGAAGGTTTGTTTCTCACTTGATGATGTGGGAGATTCACATGAGGCTTTGTAAGCACCACTTGACTTGTTGTGGAGCTCCTCCTTATCCTTGAGTGACATCTCATGAGCAACATTTCTTCCAATGACTTCCGTTGGCTTGAGATCTTTGTAATTGGGCATCATTTGGATCAATGTGCACAAGGTATCATATTTTCCATCCAAGGATCTTAGGATCTTCTTGATGATGAATTTGTCGGTCATCTCTTCACTTCCTAAGCCGGCAATCTCATTTGTGATGAGAGCAAGCCTAGAGTACATCTCAGTGACACCTTCA
Source organism: Triticum aestivum (assembly GCF_018294505.1). Taxonomy (NCBI): domain Eukaryota; kingdom Viridiplantae; phylum Streptophyta; class Magnoliopsida; order Poales; family Poaceae; genus Triticum; species Triticum aestivum. Next base: position 405,497,096 of record NC_057807.1, read on the forward strand.
CCATCCTTCATTCTGACCTTGTCAAGTTGACTTTGAAGCACATCTGCTACCTCTTGAGCACTGCGTTGGATTTCCCCGAAGAGGAGAGGATGATGCAGTAAAGTAGCGTAAGTGTTTCCCTCAGTTTTTGAGAACCAAGGTATCAATCCAGTAGGAGACCACGCACAAGTCCCTCATACCTACAAAAAATGATAGCTCTCGCAACCAACGCGATTAGGGGTTGTCAATCCCTTCACGGTCACTTACGAGGGTGAGATCTGATAGAGATGATAAATAATATTTTTGGTATTTTTGATATAGAGATGCAAAGTGAAAAGTAAAAGGCAAAGTAAAAACAAAGCAAATAATAAAGTGATGGAGATTGATATGATGAGAATAGACCCGGGGGCCATAGGTTTCACTAGTGGCTTCTCTCAAGAGCATAAGTATTCTACGGTGGGTGAAAAAATTACTGTTGAGCAATTGACAGAATTGAGCATAGTTATGAGTATATCTAGGTATGATCATGTATATAGGCATCACGTCCGAGACAAGTAGATCGAAACGGTTCTACATCTACTACTATTACTCCACTCATCGACCGCTATCCAGCATGCATATAGTGTATTAAGTTAAAAACGAGTAACGCCTTAAGCAAGATGACATGATGTAGAGGGATAACTTCATGCAATATGATAAAAAAAACCATCTTGTTATCCTCGATGGCAACAATACAATACGTGCCTTGCTGCCCCTGTTGTCACTGGGAAACGACACCACAAGATTGAACCCAAAGCTAAACACTTCTCCCATTGCAAGAACTACCAATCTAGTTGGCCAAACCAAACGGATAATTCGAAGAGACTTGCAAAGATAACTCAATCACACATAAAAGAATTCAGAGAAGATTCAAATACTATTCATAGATAATCTGGATCATAAACCCACAATTCATCGGTCTCAACAAACACACTGCAAAAAGAAGATTACATCGAATAGATCTCCACAAGAGAGGGGGAGAACATTGTATTGAGATCCAAAAAGAGAGAAGAAGCCATCTAGCTACTAGCTATGGACCCGAAGGTCTGAAGTAAACTACTCACACTTCATCGGAGAGGCTATGGTGTTGATGTAGAAGCCCTCTGTGGTAGATGCCCCCTCCGGCGGAGCTCCGGAACAGGCCCCAAGATGGGATCTTGTGGATACAGAAAGTTGCGGTTGTGGAATTAGGTTTTTGGCTCCGTATTTGATCTGTCGGGAGTACGTAGGTATATATATGAGGAAGGGGTACGTCGGTGGAGCAACAGGGGGCCCACAAGGTAGGGGCGCGCCCTAGGGGGCACCCCCCACCCTCGTGACCGCCTCTGTTACTTCTTGGAGTAGGGTCCAAGTCTCCCGGATCACATTCGGTGAGAAAATCACGTTCCCGAAGGTTTCATTCCATTTGGACTCCGTTTGATATTCCATTTCTTCGAAACACTGAAATAGGTAAAAAAACAGCAATTCTGGGTTGGGCCTCCGGTTAATAGGTTAGTCCCAAAAATAATATAAAAGTGGAAAATAAAGTCCAAAACAGTAGATAAAGTAGCATGGAGCAATCAAAAATTATAGATACGTTGGAGACGTATCAAGCATCCCCAAGCTTAATTCCTGCTGGTCCTCGAGTAGGTAAATGATAAAAAAGAATTTTTGATGTGGAGTGATACTTTGGCATAATTTCAATGTAAATCTTCTTAATTGTGGCATGAATATTCAGATCCGAAAGATTCAAGACAAAAGTTCATATTGATATAAAAGTAATAATACTTCAAGTATACTAATCAAAGCAATCATGTCTTCTCAAAATAGCATGGCTAAAGAAAGTTATCCCTACAAAATCATATAGTCTGGTTGCCGCTATATCTTCATCACACAAAGTATTTAATCATGCACAACCCCGAAAACAAGCCAAGCAATTGTTTCATACTTTAGTAATCTCAAACTCTTTCAACTTTCACACAATACATGAGCGTGAGCCATGAACATAGCACTATAGGTGGAATAGAATGGTGGTTGTGGAGAAGACAAAAAGGAGAAGATAGTCTCACATCAACTAGGTGTATCAACGGGCTATGGAGATGCCCATCAATAGATATCAATGTGAGTGAGTAGGGATTGCCATGCAACGGATGCACTAGAGCTATAAGTATATGAAAGCTCAACAAAAGAAACTAAGTGGGTGTGCATCCAACTTGCTTGCTCACAAAGACCTAGGGCACTTTTAAGGAAGCCCATCATTGGAATATGCAAGCCAAGTTCTATAATGAAAAATTCCCACTAGTATATGAAAGTGACAACATATGAGACTCTCTTATCATGAAGATCATGGTGCTACTTTGAAGCACAAGTGTGGTAAAAGGATAGTAGCATTGTCCCTTCTCTCTTTTTCTCTCATTTTTTTGTTTGGGCCTCTCTTTTTTTATGGCCTCTTTTTTTTCGTCTGGAGTCTCATCCTGACTTATGGGGGAATCATAGTCTCCATCATCCTTTCCTCACTGGGACAATGCTCTAATAATGATGATCATCACACTTTTATTTTTCTTACAGCTCAACAATTACAACTCGATACTTAGAACAAAATATGACTCTATATGAATGCCTCCGGCGGTGTACCGGGATATGCAATGAATCAAGAGCGACATGTATGAAAATTATGGCCTTGCCACAAATACAATGTCCACTACATGTTCATGCAAAAAGCAATATGACAATGATGGAGCGTGTCATAATAAACGGAACGGTGGAAAGTTGCATGGCAATATATCTCGGAATGGATATGGAAATGCCATAATAGGTGGGTATGGTGGTTGTTTTGAGGAAGGTATATGGTGGGTGTATGATACCGGCGAAAAGTGTGCGGTATTAGAAAGGCTATCAAAGGCGGAAAGGTGAGAGTGAGTATAATCCATGGACTCAACATTAATCAAAAGAACTCATGCACTTGTTGCAAAAATTTAGAAGTCATCAAAAACCAAAGCACTACGCGCATGCTCCTAGGGGGATAGATTGGTAGGAAAATACCATCGCTCGTCCCCGACCGCCACTCATAAGGAAGACAATCAATAAATAAAATTGTGCTCCAACTTCATCACAAAGCGGTTCACCATACGTGCATGTTACGGGAATCACAAACTTCAACACAAGCATTCTTTAAATTCATAATCACCCAACTAGCATCACTTTGATATTATCACCTCCATATCTCAAAACAATTATCAAGCATCAAACTTATCTTAGTATTCAACACACTCAAAAGAAAGTTTCACATATCTTGAATACCAAGTATATTAAAATTAAGCCAATTACCATGCTAATAACGACTCTCAAAATAATCTAAGTGAAGCATGAGATATCAATAGTTTCTTTAAAACAAATCCACCACCGTGCTCTAAAAGATCTAAGTGAAGTACTAGAGCAAAAATTATAACGCTCAAAAGATATAAGTGAAGCACTATGAGCAAAACTATCAAGCTCAAAAGATATAAGTGAAGCACATAGAGTATTCTAGCAAATTCCAATTCATGTATGGCTCTCTCAAAAGGTGTGTACAGCAAGGATGATTGTGGTAAACTAACAAGCAAAGACGCAAATAATACAAGACGCTCCAAGAAAAACACATATCATGTGGTGAATAAAAATATAGCTCCAAGTAAATTACCGGTGGAAGTAGAAGAAAGAGGGGATGCCTTCCGGGGCATCCCCAAGCTTTGACTTTTTGGTGTCCTTGGATTATCTTGGGGGTGCCATGGGCATCCCCAAGCTTAGGCTCTTGACACTCCTTGTTCCATAATCCATCAAAAGAATTCACCCAAAACTTGAAAACTTCACAACACAAAAGTCAATAGAAATCTCGTGAGCTCTGTTAGAGAAAGAAAACAAAAGACTACTTCAAGGTACTGTAATGAACTCATTCTTTATTTATATTGGTGTTAAACCTACTGTATTCCAACTTCTCTATGGATTATAAACTATTTTACTAGCCATAGATTCATCAAAATAAGCAAACAACACATACAAAACAGAATCTGTCAAAAACAGAACAGTCTGTAGCAATCTGTAACTAACACAAACTTCTGGACCTCTAAAAATTCTACTCAAATAGGAAGTCCTAACAATTTGTTTATTGAACAGCAGCAATAAGAATCAATGCAAAATCACGTTCCTGTGATTTAACAAAATTATATTCGTGCGCGCAAAGTTTCTGTTTTTTCAGCAGAATCAAATCAACTATCATCGTAGGTTATCCTATAGGTTCTACTTGGCGCAAACACTAATTAAAAGATAAAACCACATCTAAACAGAGGCTAGATGGATTATTTATTCCTAAACAGAAGCAAAAACAAAAAAATAAAATTGGGTTGCCTCCCAACAAGCGCTATCGTTTAACGCCCCTAGCTAGGCATAAAAGCAAGGATAGATCTAGGTTTTGCCATCCTTGGTAGGCAGAGAGGAGGATCTCCTTTCTATGGCATTCATCCTTCTATTTAAGTTAAGCACATTCCCATTAATGGAGGAAGTAAGATTAAGCATGTTACGAAAATTTGCCTCTAAACTAGACTTCATCTCTTTAATAATTTCATTTTGATAAAAGCACAATAGAGTAGTTGGTTCAACCTTATCATTCATGGGGTGCCCAAATATGGATTTCATTCTTTCATAAGTATCTATAGCATCCCCTTCAAGAAAACCTTCTTCAAAGATGGAATCTAAAACTTGTTTGAAGGAAGCGGGCAAGCCAACACAAAAACTTTTTAGGTAAATTTCAATTTGATATTGTGGTACATAACTAGCCCAAATCCTAAGTAACCTATCCCAGGCGTCCTTTAAAGACTCATCAAGTAAATAGCAAAACGTTCCAAAGTCATCCTCATCAAAATTATTCAAGCTCTCATGGGAGACCACGGTGGGTATTTCTATAGCATCATTATTTATGAGCTTAGAGAGGATAGAGGGGTTGTCCAAGGCACTAGAGCTCAGGAGAAAACCCGTAGTTCTTTTTGATTCCTCCATGGCAACAAGTAATCCAACACACAAGCAAACAAACGGACGAGAAAAAAGGCAAACCGGAAAGAGAGGGCGAATAAAATGGCAAGGGTGAAGTGGGGGAGAGGAAAACGAGAGGCAAATAATGTAATGCAAGAGATGGGGATTGTGATGGGTACTTGGTATGGTTGACTTGCTTGCGTGAGCCTCCCCGGCAACGACGCCAGAAATTCTTCTTGCTACCTCTTGAGCACTGCGTTGGATTTCCCCGAAGAGGAGAGGATGATGCAGTAAAGTAGCGTAAGTATTTCCCTCAGTTTTTGAGAACCAAGGTATCAATCCAGTAGGAGACCACACACAAGTCCCTCGTACCTACACAAAACGATATCTACTCACAACCAACGCGATTAGGGGTTGTCAATCCCTTCACGGTCACTTACGAGGGTGAGATCTGATAGAGATGATAAATAATATTTTTGGTATTTTTGATATAGAGATGCAAAGTGAAAAGTAAAAGGCAAAGTAAAAACAAAGCAAATAATAAAGTGATGGAGATTGATATGATGAGAATAGACCCGGGGGCCATAGATTTCACTAGTGGCTTCTCTCAAGAGCATAAGTATTCTACGGTGGGTGAACAAATTACTATTGAGCAATTGACAGAATTGAGCATAGTTATGAGTATATCTAGGTATGATCATGTATATAGGCATCACGTTCGAGACAAGTAGATCAAAATGATTCTGCATCTACTACTATTACTCCACTCATCGACCGCTATCCAGCATGCATCTAGAGTATTAAGTTAAAAACAGAGTAACACCTTAGGCAAGATGACATGATGTAGAGGCATAACTTCATGCAATATGATAAAAAAAACCATCTTGTTATCCTCGGTGGCAACAATACAATATGTGCCTTGCTGCCCCTGCTGTCACTGGGAAAGGACACCGCAAGATTGAACCCAAAGCTACACACTTCTCCCATTGCAAGAACTACCAATCTAGTTGGCCAAACCAAACGGATAATTCGACAAGACTTGCAAAGATAACTCAATCACACATAAAAGAATTCAGAGAAGATTCAAATATTATTCATAGATAATCTGGATCATAAACCCACAATTCATCGGTCTCAACAAACACACCGCAAAAAGAAGATTACATCGAATAGATCTCCACAAGAGAGGGGGATAACATTGTATTGAGATCCAAAAAGAGAGAAGAAGCCATCTAGCTACTAGCTATGGACCCGAAGGTCTGAAGTAAACTACTCACACTTCATCGAAGAGGCTATGGTGTTGATGTAGAAGCCCTCCATGGTAGATGCCCCCTCCGGCGGAGCTCCAGAACAGGCCCCAAGATGGGATCTCGTGGATACAGAAAGTTGCGGTGGTGGAATTAGGTTTTTGGCTCCGTATTTGATCTGTCGGGGGTACGTAGGTATATATAGGAGGAAGGAGTACGTCGGTGGAGCAACAGGGGGCCCACGAGGTAGGGGGGCGCGCCCTAGGGGGGCCCACCCTCGTGACTGCCTCTATTACTTCTTGGAGTAGGGTCCAAGTCTCCTGGATCATGTTCGGTGAGAAAATCACGTTCCCGAAGGTTTCATTCCGTTTGGACTCGGTTTGATATCCCGTTTCTTTGAAACACTGAAATAGGCAAAAAACAGCAATTCTGGGATGGGCCTCCGGTTAATAGGTTAGTCCCAAAAATAATATAAAAGTGGAAAATAAAGCCCAATAAAGTCCAAAACAGTAGATAAAGTAGCATGGAGCAATCAAAAATTATAGATACATTGGAGACGTATCAACATCCAATTTGGATTCCTTGACGGAGTCAGTACCTTCGTGCATGTCAATCCAAGTATCCCAAATTTCCTTTGAATTCTCAAGATAGCTGATTTTGTTGAATTCTTCGGGGCACAATCCGTTGAAGAGAATATCACAAGCTTGAGCATTGTATTGCAGCATCTTCAACTCTTCCATGGTAGCTTCACGGTTCGGTTCTCTCCCATCAAAGAATTCACCTTGCAAGCCAATACACACAATAGCCCAAACGGCGGGGTTATGTCCAAGAATATGCATTTTCATCTTATTCTTCCAACTAGCAAAATTAGTACCATCAGAGTAAGGACCTCTACGGTGGTAATTTCCCTTGCTAGATGCCATACACTCCTAGGTTGTGAAACCAAGGCTATGACCAACAAAAGCTATGGAAATCAAAGAAAATTGAGAACAAAGATCTGATACCACTTTTAGGATCAAAAGTATGTCTAGAGGGGTGGTGATTAGACTACTTGACCAAATAAAAATCTAGCCTTTTCCCAATTTTAGTTCTTGGCAGATTTTAGCAACTTAGCACAAGTCAAGCAATCAACCTACACATGCAATTCTAAGAGTATGGAAGCGGAATGTAAAACAATTGCATATGAAGGTAAAGGGGAGGAGTTTGAGGAGGCAAACGCAATTGGAGACACGGATATTTTTGTCATGGTTCCGATAGGTGGTGCTATCGTACATCCACGTTGATGGAGACTTCAACCCATGAAGGGTAACGGCTGCGTGAATCCACGAAGGGCTCCACCCATGAAGGGTCCATGAAGAAGCAACCTTGTCTATCGCACCATGGCCGTCGCCCACAAAGGACTTGCCTCACTAGGGTAGATCTTCACGAAGTAGGTGATCTCCTTGCCCTTACAAACTCCTTGGTTCAACTCCGCAATCTTGACAGAGGCTCCCAAGTGACACCTAGCCAATCTAGAAGACACCACTCTCCAAGAAGTAACAAATGGTGTGTTGATGATGAACTCCTTGCTCTTGTGCTTCAAATGGTAGTCTCCCCAACACTCAACTCTCTCTCACAGGATTCGGAGTTGGTAGAAAGAAGATTTGAGTGGAAATCATCTTGGGGAAGACTACAGATCAAGATTTATGTGGTAGGAATGGTATATCTTGATCTCAACACAAGTGTAGGTGGTTCTCTCTCAGAAAATGTAAGTTGGAAGTGTAGGCATATTCTGATGGCTCTGTCCACGAATGAAGAGTGGGTGGAGGGGTATATATAGGCTCCACACAAAATCTAACCGTTACACACAACTTACCAAACTCGGTGGGACCGAATGGTGAAACTCAGTCAGACTGATTTAGTAAATAATGTGACCATTAGGAATTTCGATGGGACCGACATGTCAACTCGGTGGGGCCGATATCGTTAGGGTTAGGGCATAACATAATCTCAGTGAGACCGATTACACAAACTCGGTGAGACCTATTTTGGTAATAAGCTAACCAGAGAGTTGGTCAAGCAAACTCGGTGGGACCGATTCGCTCATCTCGGTTGGACCGAAACGTTACGAAAGGGAAACAGAGAGTTTGCATTGCAATCTTGGTGGGACCGATTGCTCCTATCGGTTGGACCAAAACGTTACAAAGGGAAACAGAGAGATTACAATCCCATCTCGGTGAGACCGAGATCCTCATCGGTGAGACCGAAAAGACTAGTGTTTCTGGCAGTGGCTATGTCAAGTGAACTCGGTGGCGCCGGATAGAAAGTTTCGGTGGGGCCAAGTTTGACTTTTGGTTTGGGACATATGTGGATGTGAGAAAGTAGTTGAGGGTTTTCGGAGCATATCACTAAGCACTCTTGAGCAAGAAACTCATTAAGCAACACCTCATCCCCTCTTGATAGTATTGGCTTTTCCTATGGACTCAATGTGATCTTGGATCACTAAAAGTAAAATGTAGAGTCTTGTGCTTTGAGCTTGAGCCAACCCTTTTGTCCTTAGCATTTTGAGGGGTCCACGTTACTCATCCATGCCATGTCAAACATTGAGCTTTCCTGAAATATTTATCTTGAAATAGCATTAGCTCAATGAGTTATATGTTGTTAGGAATTACCAAAACCAACCAGGGATAGTTGCACTTTCAATCGTCGGTCGTGCCGCCTGCTCCTGCCTCCCGTGGCCGGTTGTGCTATCGCACAGGCCTAACCGCCCCCATACTACTCCCACCATCGGCCAGGCCATCCCTCCACTCACCCACACCCCCTGTTATTCTGCGGTGATGGCAGCCTCACACCACAGCAGAACCAGTGAACCCTCGTACTCCTCTCTGCGTGGGCATACACTACCACGTCTTCCCCGGCCCCGCGTCATCCCCTTCCTAGGCCTCGCCTTTGTCCACCGTCGTGGTGCTCTCGGCACGGCCTGGTCAATGTGGTCAACGACCGACTTCCATCGGGAGAGTACTGCACGTGGAGAGGCTGACAGCTGGGTCCATGGCAGCTGCAAGGAAGTGCCTCCTTATTACGCGGAAAATAATTATTCCTCCACCTGACAGCAGGGACCCACCGGATGGGCCACCGTTTTTCGCAAAAAAAACGTTTCCCCTGACTGCTGGGACCAACCGGACGGGCCACCATATTTCATGAAGAAACGCACCCCCCTCCCTGCTGTCAGCTCGGACCCACTGGAAGTGCCTCCTTATTATGCACAAAAAAATGAATACTCCCCCTGCTAGCTGGGACCCACCTTGATTGGAGGCTGACTTGTGGGCCTACTAAGTTCCGGGGACGGAGGGCTTTGTCAACTTAGTCAATATGAACGATTCTAGCTCCAGTGACCGTACGATGTCCATCCAACGGCCGTAGTGCTTCTTCAACCTCTGGTCTTCTTGCTCCAGCCGCCCAAAGTAGCGCCGGTCGTGCCGCATGCTCCTGCCTCCCGTGGTCGGCTGTGCTGCGCGGAGGCCTCACCGCCCCCTACTATTCCCACCGCTGGCCAGGCCCTGCGGGGATGGTAGCCTCACACCGCAGCCGAACTAGTGAACCCTCATACTCCTCTCCGCGCGGGCTTCCACTGTTGCGTCTTCCCCGGCTCTACGTCATCCCCTTCCTAGGCCTCGTTGTCGTCCACCACCCTAGTGCTCTCCGCACTGCATGGTCAACGTGGTCAAGGAACGACTTCCATAGGAAGAGTACTGTACGTGGAGAGGCTGACAGCTGGGTCCACGGCGGTTGCAAGGAAGTGCCTCCTTATTATGCACAAAATAATTATTCCTCCACCTGACAGCAGGGACCCACCGGACGAGCCACTCTATTTCATGAAAAAACTGTTTCCCCCCTGACTGTTGGGACCCACTAGCTACATCTTCGGACACAAGGAAGTGCGTCCGGGCAAAAAAACCGATCCGCCCCCCTGACTGCTAGGACCCACCAGCTACATCTTCGCGCGCAAGGAAGTGCCTGACAGTTGAGACCCACCTGGTCGAAGCGTATGTAGCATTGTCATTCTGGTCGCGAACGTGTATGTACATACTCGTCGATGTAGAGGCGTGCACGTGTCGTAGTAGAGGCGCACACTTAGCATGTACACATACGTACAGTGGCCAGGGTGCAAGAAAGAAAATACGGCCACGTACGTACATACGGGCAGGGTCTCGAACGCCTACTCGCGCATACACACGGCCAAGACTCATGTATATGGCTGGGTCGAAACGGAGAAACTGCGTCGTCGTCGTGTTCATGGGGAGGCAACGGAATGCGTCATGTTCATGGGGAGGCAACGGAATGCGTCGTGTTCATCGGGAGGCAACGGAATGCGTCATGTTCATTGGGAGGCAACGGAGTGCGTGGGAGCCAACCGGCTCGGGCGGAACAAGCAATGGAAACAAGGCCTAGCATACTACAGAATGGAGGAAATGGCCTTGTGTTCGACCCACCACGTTCGAAACGGGATTCTGTTCATCGGGAGGGGTCTGGCATACCGTAAAACGGAGGAAATGGACTTGTGTTGGACCTCCTACGGTCAAAACGGGGTCCTGTTGATCGGGTGGGGTGTGGCGTACCGCAAAACAGAAGAAATGGACTTGTGTTGGAGCGCTACGGTCAAAACGGGGGTCCTGTTCATCGGAAGGGGTGTGGCGTACCGCAAAACGGGACTCCACGGGATATTTTTCATCTCCACCATCGACCTCCTCCATCCTCCATGGGCTACTTTTCATCCATCGTCGACCTCCTCCGGCCTCCACCTTCGACTGTTCATCCACGGGCTCCTGTTCATCCAGCCTCCACCGCGCGCTACTTCACCAGCTGCTGTTCAACCACCCCTCTCCACGGGCTCCTGTTCAACCACCCCTCCACGGCTAATGTTCATCCACCCCTCCATCATCTAATGTTCATCCAGCCCTCCACAAGGTCGTCCTATTCAGCTAGTCCTCCACGGGGTCCTGTTCATCCAGCCCCAATCGGCTCGATCGATCGGGGTCCTATTCATCCAGAGGCAACACCACAGGGTCCTGTTCATCCACCCCCACCACTCACTGTTCACCCAAACCCCCCTGCAACGATCACTGTTCATCCAAACTGATGCGGAGCATCCCACGTTCATCCCCATGTACACTCCGACTACTCTCCAAGCCCCAAGAGGACATATGACGAGACCTCGACCATACGCCATTGGGCACAAGGTGAACTCACTCCTCTACGAACCTTCACTTTCCACATGTGAGACATGGCTACTACCTCATGCATGGACCTTGCATACACTCAGGTACAACCGAGACGACCATGGAGGATCCAAGGACCAAGGCCAAGCATGGAAGAGGAGAAGGAAGAAGAAGCAGGGACAAGCTTCTGGAAAGCCCGGACCTTCCGGCCTGCCCGGAACTTCCGGCCCCCGGACCTTCCGGCCTGCCCGGAACCTCCGGCCCCCGGAGTCCAGACCAGCCCCGAGCTCGCCAACTCTCTGGTTATCCTGGAACCCGGCTGGAACCTGCCCGAAACTTCCGGAGCCCAGAACATCCGGCCCCGCCCGGAACTTCCGGCCTGCCTGTGCGCAGAGATCAGGCCAAGGGCCCATGTATCCCCCTCTCACTTACCCCTTCGTGGGCTAGCACTATATATACTCCCCCACCTCCTCCTAGTTAGAATTAGCATTGATTTAGCTCATTTGTGAGATAGAGCCTCGCTCATCCATCAGATCTCCTCTTCGTGAGAGACCACGGCCTCCTTGGAGAAGATCCACTTGGATTCAAGGCCCCTTTACGGGAAGATCCCCTCGCGGATTCAAGACCTCCGTACGGAGAAGAACGGTTCCTTTGTATCCTTACCTTTGTTGACTTAGGATCTCGTGTATCTCTTTGTGTTCGGTGATCTAGCACTCGCGTGATTGATTCTATGTCGGTTTAGTGATTCTCCCTCGTTTTCCCCATGTTTCCCCTTTGTGCTTCCGTGTATTCTTCGTGATTCCCCGTAGGATCCCCTCCAAACGTGAAAGATCGTCCACATAGGGTTCCGCCCTACATCATATTGGTATCATGAGCCACGTTGATCACGTTTTTGGAGCCCCTACCCTTTGTTTTCTAGCTTGATTTTGTTGATTTCATCCTAAATCCGAAAATCCCCACCAAAAATAGCCCCAATTGTTTTTTGTGATTTGTTGGTTTGATGATGTTTTGTTGATTTTGATCCATGGATTCGCTGTGTTATGAGTGGATCCAGCATTTCCCATCTTTTCCCCCATTTCTATCCATGAAATCTCCCCAATTTTGACCTTGGAAATCGAGTTTTTCTGCCCCGGTTCTCAGATCTAGAATTTAGGGTTCGTCCCGGAAGAAATTCCATGACCCTCGGAACTTTCGGCCTCCCCCGGAACTTCCGTCCCCCGGAACTTCCGTCCTTACCCGGAACTTCCGGGCTAAACATAGAGTTTACCCAAAGTCCCCAGACTTTTTCCGCGACCCCCATAACTTCCGTCCACCCCCGGAACTTCCGGCCCTAGGCTCGGAACTTCCGGCCTAACCAGAAAGTTTCCCCGAAATTTCAGCATTAGTCTCTTTCACCTTTTTCATCATAACTTTTCGCTCCGAACTCTGATTTGAGTGCTCTTTGGCTCGTTTTGAAGCTATCAACGTGCCCGAGGTCCTCACGTTGGTTTCACCACCATTTGACTCCATCATTTTTTTGGAAATTTGGCAAGTTTGCCTAGGCCTTCCACCATATCATCCGCAAACCACCACCGACTTCCGCAACCTAACCCATTTTGGTTCCCCGTAGCATTTGAGGTTGTTTGAGTAGTGACTTGAGTCTCCTAAGGTGTTTAGTATACTTAGGGACGGTTGCTTCTTCCTCAACCACCACCATAACTTCCGCATAGGCTTGCCCACCATACACTTCCGCCACCCCAACTTAACCCAATTGTTGTTTGAGCTTGTTTGAGTTGTGGCTTGTGTCTCCTAAGGTGTTTCGGCTACTTAGGGACGGCAACTTCAACTCCGACACGTGTATAGCCCATCATTCCACTTCTGCATTGCCAAGTGCAAACCACCACCGCTTTTCCGCTACCACCATTTGACATTTGACATTTGAGATTTTGAGTTTGCTGTTTTTCTGTTTCCTAAGGTATTTCGGCTACTTAGGGACGAGACTACATCATCTTGGTTTCTACATCAAGAACACCGCCACTCATCATCGCCGGACGGTAACCTCCATATCATCTTGGTATCATGGTATCCCTCCTTTGTATATTCCCTTGCCATTGCATTGTTAAACCCTAGCCCACTTTGCGTTACTTGCCTATTGATACTAGCCATTTGAGTATTGCTGGCAATGTTACTTGTGCACATTAGTGATCATACTTCCCATAGCATACATACCATATCATCGTGGTGCATATCTTGGTATCATATCGTGTGTCACAAGTTTGTTCCCGCATATACACAATTGCTATCTTGGTTTGTGCAAAGGGGCCATACAAAAAAAGAGAATAAGCTTTTAAGCAAAGAAAAAGAGAGAGCAAAGAGCTTGTAAGCAAGTGCCATAGCATCATACCACATTGCATATAAGATTGTCATATCCGATCATCTTGGATCAAACACCGTGAACCATACATATATAGCATACTTGGGATAGAAAGTTTATCCATTTTGGCGTCTTATAGGTTGTGCACAAGTGTCGTATCCGCCTATTGAGCAATCATGCTAGCGTCTCTCTTGAGTTGTGCAACACGAGCGTTTTGCGTGGATTCCATATTTTGTGCTCATTCCTTGGTTGCATGACCCCATTTATCTATCCGTGTGTGTGTGTTTCCGTGTGCCACATATTGCTATTGGTCCATTTGTTTCACTTGCGAATTTGTGGATCTCTTTCAACATTATTGACTCTTGCTAACATTTTGCATCAAATTTTTGTGCCACTATCCTCATCGAGCTCCACCATAAGCTTTACTTGTGTAGGTGTGCGAACCGACAAGGATTGGTACCAATAGTGCTATTTCATTGTCCGCATTTGAGTGAACTTGATTCATTGTCAACTTCGGTCAAGCTACATTGGTATAAGTTGTTCTCTTTCTCCCACTCATATTTGCTCGAGTCTTGTGATGGATAGGCAAGGCATTTCCTCTCCGGTCCTCGATAACAACGACGGCGTGAACAACTACATCACCAAAGCGTCTATCCTCGATCTACAACGACAAGTGCAAGGCGCACAATCAAGATTGCGAGAGCACATCGAGAAGAAGCTTTCCACACATAAAGAGGAGCAAGATGCAAGGATGGAGGAGATTCGGGCCTTGATCAAGTCTTCTTCCACTTCATCATCTTCAAGGCAGCGACATTCAAGCCACAAGTCTTTGGAGCGCGAAAACGATGCAAGAGCAAGTCGTCCATGTCCACATCTACATGGCGACCACCATCACTTTCGTGATCAACATCGTCATGAAGGGCAAGTCACCTCCAAGCATCAAGTGCACGACGACAATGAAAGACATCTTCTATGAGCTCAAGCACAACAACAACATCATCATCATGAAGATGCTCCACAAGCGCAAATGCACAAGTCCCAACAAGCCCTACTTCACGCCAAGTCCAAGATTCATGAGAAAAAGAGAAGACCGTGAGACGACCACCACCAAGACGGCGCTACGGCTACAACAACCACTTTGGCATCTTCGCCAAGTGCCATCAAGGCATCTTCGCCTTTGGACGTACGGCATCTTCGCCTACTTCCCACGAGTACACCTACAACAACTTCATCAAGTCCAAGGCGACCACCTACAAGCGAGGGCGACACTTCCATCTTTGTAAGCCCCCCAAGGAAGATGGCCGAGCATGGGAAACTCCCTTCGGTCATGGAGACGAGCTACGAGGTGCCACATCATATGGACCTCCAACACCAAGACGGTGACAGGAAGGTCGAGCAAGGGCCATCCCCTTCGACTACGGCGACAAGCGTGAACCTCTTCAACACCATGAAGACGGCGCCCACATTGGACTCATACTCCGAGTCAAGCTACGCGACCGCGCATGGAGACATTTGCACCTACATCTCTCCGACACCCACATATGTCGAGATGCCCCATTTGTCATGTGAGGAGAGACACCACCCCATGAGTGCGATGAGTGACTCCACCATATGTGACATTGAGAGCATTTACTTTGAGAGGATGAGTGTGACCACCACTAGCCCCACACATGAGAGCATGCCACACATCCTATGTGAGGTTGACGTCATTTGAGTGACTCCACCAACCATATGAGTGAGAGAATCCTTGAGGGAGTGAGTGAGCCACAACACTTAGAGAGTGAGGTAGTTGGCACGGCATGTGAGGCCACTATGATTTCTAACGACTTAACCTCTACTCCTAGTGTGTTTTCTTCTTTGGTGCTAGGTCTCCTACATGATGACATGCCTACCCTCGATGAGTCCATCCCTCCAATGGGAAAACCGATGGCCATGGTGGACGATGATGCACCCCCCACATGGTTCCATCAAGATGAAGATGACAACGAGTGGATCTTCAACACCTCGCCTACAACACATGAGCGATGCTCCAAAGGTAACATAGGTGATGGTGCTTCTCTTGTCCCACTAGTGGACTCTCTTGACATCGATTGCTCCCATGATGTTGAGACACCTATTGCCATGCTTCATGCTAGTGAGACTTCTTCATGTCATGACTTACCAATTTATGATGAATATGATGATGAGCATGTTGAGTTGCCTAGTTGTGATGCTATGCTCCATAGGATATCATGTGAAAATTCTTTTGGTCACATCATGTTTGACAATCCTTTGAACTTGTCATATGCTATGAGTGAGATCTCCCATATTGCATCTTTACAATCTCAACATAGTAACTATGCATGCCTCATTAAAATCAATCCCATTTGCACTTATGGCATAGATGATGAGATGATGGTCATTCGCTTTGGTTTTTCATGTTATGATATTGCCATGCTTCCTTTACATGATTTGCGCAATTCATCTACTATGTCATGCCATGATCACGTTGTTCCAAATATGCTTTGTTTTGGATGTTGTCAATATTCTCCATGTGATGTTGCTACTAATGCTCATGAGGAGACCCCCATAGTTTCCTCATACATATTAGGAGATCTTGATGCATTTCATACTTTGCATGATTTCCATGATTGTTTGCACCATATGCATTCCATGAATAACAATGCTCTAGATATTTCTCATGATGCATTACATCCTTTGAGTCTCCATTATGACATGCATAATACCAAACCCCTCATGATGGATGACATGTTTCTATATCGCGCATCTCATTTATTTGAGCATTGGATATTTTGTGCTAACCAACACAAGCACGTGCGCATCATGATGGATGATGTGTACATATACCATGCACACACAATTTTCTCTTTGTCTTTGTTTTGTGTAGGTACTCATGTATACTCGTCAACCTCTCAATCCCAAGAGTTGACAAAATGAGCTCTTGAGAGCAACGACACTTTGGGGTCCCGTGGACTATCCTTACCACTGTTCCCTTCGTGCAAGGACTACGCGCATCTCTTTTACTTGGCTCTCACATGGCTATGGGATCTCTACCACTTGTCACCTTATGCTCATACTATCGTGTTCACTTTGCATGTTATGCTTGTTTCTATGCCTTTGCCATGCAATTGTTACCCTTGCTTGCGTTTACCCATGATGCACCATTATGATACTCCTATGTGTATTTGCATGCTTGGTGGAGATCCTTGTTGCTATTGCCATGTTTATCATGTGCCCCATGCTATCGATGCTTGTTGTGTTGGGAGAGTCATGATGACCCATTGCTATTTACATATGGCCTCTCGCCAATACATTCATGCCATTCTACTCATACCTTGTTTTCATGCTAGTGCTATGTCATGTGAATTATTCATGCACACTATTTGCACCAATGACATGCTTTCCATGATTCCTCCTAGTATGTTGCATCTTCGCACTACTAGCTTGCTTAACTTGATTGCTATGATTGCTTGCTATGTTGCATCACCCATGTTCCACTATTACTCGCTTTCTTGGGTTGATGACATATTTGTTCATGCCTCTCACATGATACATCTTGTTCATTGTCGCTTGCCTCCAATTGTTGCATGTATGCTTAGTGCTCTTGGAGACTTGGACACTTTACTTCTGATGCATGCTTGTTTGATTGAGCCTCTTGTATTTGGTTGTTCTTGCATCATATGCCTCCATACTATGAAATGCTCCTTTGTACCTTCTTATGATGAGAATATTGCATACACTTGTTGGGTATATTACCACCCGAATGATAGGTTTTGCACTTCCGCTAACCTCATTTGTGTTTCCGAGTGTTTGTCATGTTCTTTCGTTTTGAGGGATACACAAGGCATTACCATCATGAGACATAGCTATGTGAAGGCATACATGATGTGCGACACCAACATTTTCGACATCCTCATAAATGTGAACTACTTCACTTTGAGCCATCCTCAAGTTTGCATATTGGATGGGTCATTCTTTCATTGTTGTTTCCTTCTTGTTGTCTACATGATACATCTCACGAATGGAGGAGCGACATTGGAGATTGGCTCTATGGACCTTCACATTGAGGAGCGCTCGCACTTATTGGATGCACCTTCGGAACTCCATTCATGCCACGGCATCGAGAATTGGTACACCAACACCTCCATATTTGTTGATTGTGCACCCACATGTCATGCTCGATGGACATATCATACTCACCACAAGTTTGCACCCTATGCATGGATTGACTCACATTATGATTGCCTTGTTGCATCTTGTATTCCCATGTCATCCATGATATTTGAGCTTGTTCACTTCCTTAGCAAATTTGTTGTGATCTTCCTTGATGCCATTTTCATACATCATGATCATATGGTCCTACATCAATTGCATGATAACATATACATATTAAGCATCCATTGCCATGTTCATGCTTTTGATGCACCATCCCATTATGACATCATCTTGCACCGTGGTTGCATTGCTCATACTCATAACAAAAATGTGTGCACAATGATTGCATTTGTTCCCATGAATGCTTTGCATACCATTCTAGATCATCTTGATAAGCTTCATGCGCTTTGTCATGAACTATCTTGCCGCACAGACTCATTCTTACATGATGGACACTTTGTGTGTTCTAACCATTGTATTTCCGAGTGTTGTTTGTGTTTGCTCATTTTGCATGTACCACATACCGAAGACACCTTGGAGTACTTGGATTGTGCAATGCCTTCACCTACGTCCAACTACAAGTTTGTCCATGACACCCGTTTCCATGGTGATGAGGATCACGATCCGAGGTCGGATCTTTCCCAGGGGGGGATGATGCGGAGCATCCCACGTTCATCCCCATGTACACTCCGACTACTCTCCAAGCCCCAAGAGGACATATGACGAGACCTCGACCATACGCCATTGGGCACAAGGTGAACTCACTCCTCTTCGAACCTTCACTTTCCACATGTGAGACATGGCTACTACCTCATGCAAGGACCTTGCATACACTCAGGTACAACTGGGACGACCATGGAGGATCCAAGGACCAAGGCCAAGCATGGAAGAGGAGAAGGAAGAAGAAGCAGGGACAAGCTTCTGGAAAGCCCGGACCTTCCGGCCTTCCCGTAACTTCCGGCCCCCAGACCTTCCGGCCAGCCCGGAACCTCCGGCCCCCGGAGTCCAGACCAGCCCCGAGTGCGCCAACTCTCTGGTTAGCCCGGAACCTGGCCGGAACCTGCCCGGAACTTCCGTAGCCTGGAACTTCCGGCCTGCCTATGCGCAGAGATCAGGCCAAGGGCCCATGTATCCCCCTCTCACTTACCCCTTCGTGGGCTAGCACTATATATACTCCCCCACCTCCTCCTAGTTAGAATTAGCATTGATTTAGCTCATTTGTGAGATAGAGCCTCGCTCATCCATCAGATCTCCTCTTCATGAGAGACCGCGGCCTCCTCGGAGAAGATCCACTTGGATTCAAGGCCCCTTTACGGGAAGATCCCCTCGCGGATTCAAGACCTCCGTACGGAGAAGAACGGTTCCTTTGTATCCTTACCTTTGTTGACTTTGGATCTTGTGTATCTCTTTGTGTTCGGTGATCTAGCACTCATGTGATTGATTCTATGTCGGTTTAGTGATTCTCCCTCATTTTCCCCGTGTTTCCCTTTGTGCTTCCATGTGTTCTTCGTGATTCCCCGTAGGATCCCCTCCAAATGTGAAAGATCGTCCACATAGGGTTCCACCCTACATCACAAACCCCAGAGCAAACGCTCACTGTTCATCCAGAGCAGCATCGATCGGCTTCAGTTAGCAGTAGTAGCGAAGGAATCGCTCGATCGCTCGGGTTCAGTAATGTGTAACCTGCAGTGCAATCGCTCGGGTTCAGTTAGGCGACGCCTCACTCGGGTTCAGTTGGAGCACAGCGCCTCGCACCAAAAGCGCGAACGGTACGAGAGAAACATGCATCGCTCGGCCCCCGACCACCCACCGTAATCGGGAACTCCCCGAAATTTTCCTCGCCCTCGCTTCTACCATGGTTTTTCCGTCATGGACGGCCCAAAGAATGTCATGCAGCTGCGTCTCTGGCCCACCCAGGACGAAAACCCATTTTTTGTCATGATTTTTTGTCATAGAAGTAGGAGCCCACCACATCTATGATGATACCGGGTTTTTTCACAATTATCGTCATAGAAGTGTCATAAGTATGACAGGGAAAAAAATTCGTTCGGCCCAAAATGTCACAGGTGTGTCTTTTTTTTTGTAGTGCGTGAGGGAGGCGGAGTCGCTTCTTCGGTGGGAGAGGATCAGGCCCCTCCCTAGGGGCCTTCCCCTTTTCGGCCGCTGAAAACCTCTTGATCAGTGCCATGGAAGCAAGCCGAAGAAGGAGAAGAACCGGGCGGCAAGAAGACGAAGGAGAGATGAGCGAGGGGGCTCTGCCCCTCCCCCACATTTGTAGCCAAGGAAGGCCAACCGCCGACCTCCATGACCTCGCGCCATGATGATCTTCTGCATGCCACATCGCCCCGCCAAGTCGAACATTTGTCGAGGTAGTATGGGGAAATGGAGATGCCCATGTCCCATCAATCGCCACGCGTCATCAAGGATGTATGCGGTTAGGGCTTGCGGCACTCCGCACTTGCCCCTTGGCTTTGCCTGGAAGCCAAGTCCAAGCGCTCCTTGGGCCCGGGGGCTACTGTCGGTGTTCTGGATATGGGGGTATCCAGACTTGCCTACCTGCGGCCCACCACGTGGCTCCGTTGATGGCCTGGTACGGCCCAGCTTCAACATCAATGACTCAAGACCCTCACGAGGGGCCAAGCCTCGCCAGCGGACGAAGCCAAGACCCCCGAGGGGATCGGCCTCTCCTGAGGGGCGGAGAGTTCTATGCAAGGTGAACCTCACGAGGCTCAGCTGACGTGAGCCATGACGACTAAGGCCAGGCGGGCGCCAGCAGGCACAGAGCGCCAGTTTCCTCTTTGGTGCAAGGGAGGCAAGCCAAAGGTTTCCATTCTGGTGCAAGAAGACCAAGACCACCGGGACGGCAGGACAGAGGTCATCAGCGAGCCCACCGCAGCGTCACGGCCAGGAGCTTTTCGCAGGCGAAGTCCACTTTAGTCAGGATAAGCTATACTACTTGTCCCCTTTCAAATCCGGCCGTTGTGGGATCCCTTCCTGCCAACATTTGGGAAGAGGACCAAGGCCACTATAAATAGGACTTAGACACCACCATAGAGGAGGATCCAATTTTAGGGCAACGGGAAGAGATCCACTCTCACCCGACCACCTCACCAGCTCTCTTGAGCTCAAGAACACCTCACCTCCTGAGGCATGTTCACCCACTGTACTAGTTCATCCTCAGCCCTTCGAGGCAATCCACCAAAACGCTGGAGTAGGGTATTACACCGCAAGGTGGCCCGGACCAGGATAAACTGATGTGTCTCTTTGTCTCTTCGAGCTCGTCGTGCTAGGCTTAGGAGGATCGCGAGTAGGCAGGCTGGGTAGATTGAGATCTCCGCACGCACCCCAGAGTTCGAACCTTTCAAGGGTTTGCGGAACCCGTAATCCGACATCTATGGTTAGGAACTGTCTTTGATTAACGAGCTAGTCTACTTGTGGCATACTAGGGACACTATGTTTTGTCTATGTATTCACACATGTACTAAGTTTCCAGTTAATACAATTCTAGCATGAATAATAATCATTTATCATGATATAAGAAAATAAATAATAACATTATTAGTGCCTCTAGGGCATATTTTCTTCATTCTAGCTGTAGATCCCTGGACAGTTCCGCTTCCAGTCACCAGCCTCAAATACATAGGGGCTACTACGAGCACTAGTAAGGTACACATCAATAACATGTATATCAAATATAGCTTTGTTCACTTTGCCATCCTTCTTATCCGCCAAATATTTGGGGCAGTTCCGCTTCCAATGACAAGTCCCTTTGAAGTAGAAGCACTCAGTTTCAGGCTTAGGTCCAGACTTGGGTTTCTTCTCCTGAGCAGCAACTTTCTTGTCGTTCTTCTTGAAGTTCCCCTTCTTCCCTTTGCCCTTTTTCTTGAAACTAGTGGTCTTGTTGACCATCAACACTTGATGCTCCTTTTCGATTTCTACCTCCACAGACTTTAGCACCGCGAAGAGCTCGGGAATTGTCTTGTTTATCCCTTGCATATTATAGTTCATCATGAAGCCTTTATAGCTTGATGGCAGTGATTGAAGAACTCTGTCCATGACACTATCATCGGGAAGATTAACTCCCAGCTGAGTCAAATGGTTATGGTACCTAGACATTCTGAGTATGTGTTCACTGACAGAACTATTCTCCTCCATTTTGCAGCTATAGAACTTGTTGGAGACTTCATATCTCTCAACTCGGTCATTTGCTTGAAATATTAACTTCAACTATTGGAACATCTCATATGCTCCATGACATTCAAAATGTCTTTGAAGTCTCGATTCTAAGCCGTAAAGCATGGCACACTGACTATCTAGTAGTCATCAACACGCGTCTGCCAGGCATTCACAATGTCCACAGTTGCTGGCGCGGGTGGTACACCTAGCGGTGCTTCCAGGATATAATTCTTCTATGCAGCAATGAGGATAATCCGCAAGTTACGAAACCAGACCGTTTAATTGCTACCATCATGTTTCAACTTAGCTTTCTCTAGGAACGCATTAAAATTCAAAGGAATGGTAGCACGAGCCATTGATCTACAATAACATAGACATGCAAAATAACTATCAGGACTAAGTTCATGATAAATTGAAGTTCAATTAATCATATTACTTAAGAACTCCCACTTAGATAGACATCCCTCTAGTCATCTAAATGATCATGTGATCCAAATCAACTAAACCATGTCCGATCATCACATGAGATGGAGTAGTTTTCAATGGTGAACATCACTATGTTGATCATATCTACTATATGATTCACGTTCGACCTTTCGGTCTCAGTGTTCTGAGGCCATATATGCATATGCTAGGTTCGTCATGTTTAACCCGAGTATTCTGCGTGTGCAAAACTGGCTTGCACCCGTTGTATGTGAACGTAGAGCTTATCACACCCGATCATCATGTGGTGTCTCGGCACGACGAACTGTAGCAATGGTGCATACTCAGGGAGAACACTTATACCTTGAAATTTAGTAAGGGATCATCTTATAATGCTACCGGCGAACTAAGCAAAATAAGATGCATAAAAGATAAACATCACATGCAATCAAAATATGTGACATGGTATGGCCATCATCATCTTGTGCTCACGATCTCCATCACTGAAGCAGTCATGATCTTCATCATCACCGGCGTGACACCTTGATCTCCATCGTAGTATTGTTGTCGTCTCGCCAACTATTGCTTCTACGACTATCGCTACCTCTTAGTGATAAAGTAAAGCAATTACATGGTGATTGCACTGCATACAATAAAACGACAACCATATGGCTCCT
The DNA here is from genome assembly GCF_018294505.1 of Triticum aestivum. Classification (NCBI taxonomy): domain Eukaryota; kingdom Viridiplantae; phylum Streptophyta; class Magnoliopsida; order Poales; family Poaceae; genus Triticum; species Triticum aestivum. The sequence goes on from NC_057807.1 coordinate 405,520,326, forward strand.
ACCAGTTGCTGATAACTCTATTACAAAACATGATCATCTCATACAACAATTTATATCACATCATGTATTGACCGTATCACATCACAGCAAGCCCTCCAAAAACAAGTTACACGTCCTCTACTTTCTTGTTGCAAATTTTATGTGGCTACTACGGGCTTCTAGCAAGAACAGTTCTTACCTACGCATCAAAACCACAATGATTTTTCGTCACGCGTGTTTAGGGATTTTCCTGGCCGCTGCCTCTCCTTCCCACTAAGGCCCACTAAGTCCCATCAACTCCCCACGGGGTTCCGGTAACCTCCTGGTACTCCGGAAAATACCCGAACTTCTCCGGAACCATTCCGATATCCGAATATAGCCTTCCAATATATCAATCTTTATGTCTCGACCATTTCAAGAGTCATCGTCATGTCTGTGATCTCATCATGGAATCCGAACAAACTTCAGTCATCATAACACATAACTCATAATGCAAATTGTCATCGAACGTTAAGCGTGCAGACCCTACAGGTTCGAGAACTATGTAGACATGGCCGAGACACATTTCCGATCAATAAACAAGAGCAGAACCTGGATGCTCATATTTGCTCCTACATATTCTATGAAGATCTTTATCGGTCAAACCGCATAACAACATACTTTGTTCCCTTTGTCATCGGTATGTTACTTGCCCGAGATTGGATCGTGGGTATCATCATACCTAGTTCAATCTTGTTACCGGCAAGTCTCTTTACTCATTTTGTAATGCTTCATCCTGCAACTAACTCATTAGTCACATTACTTGCAAGGCTTATAGTGATGAGCATTACCGAGAGGGCCCAGAGATACCTCTCTAAAACACGGAGTGACAAATCCTAATCTTGATCTATGCCAACCCAACAAACACCTTTGGAGACACCTGTAGAGCATCTTTTTAATCACCCATTTACGTTGTGACGTTTGAAAGCACACAAGGTGTTCCTTCGGTATTCAGGAGTTGCATAATCTCATAGTTTGAGGAACATATATAAGTCATGAAGAAAGCAGTAGAAATGAAACTATAACGATCATAATGCTAAGCTAACGGATGGGTCTTGTCCATAACATCATTCTCCTAATGATGTGATCCTGTTCATCAAATGACAACACATGTCTATGGTTAGGAAACATAACCATCTTTGATTAACGAGCTAGTCTAGTAGAGGCATACTAGGGACACTATGTTTTGTCTATGTATTCACACATGTACTAAGTTTCCGGTTAATACAATTCTAGCATGAATAATAAACATTTATCATGATATAAGGAAATAAACAATAACTTTATTATTGCCTCTAGGGCATATTTCCGTCATTCTAGCCGCAGATTCCTGGATCGACGGCACCCACGGCGACAGCACCGCAGAGCCATAGGGGCACGTGGTGGATTTTGGGACCAAAAACCGAGGCATCATGCCCCACTTTCCCCCCTAACCCACGATGTTACCGCTTTTGCGCGCCCACACTCAATTTCAAATCTGTGATTTCGTCTAAGGTGCAGCAGGCTACTATTTGGAAACTTATTCCGAGTGCCTCTGAAGCACTAGGACTTAACCGAAAATCTCACTCCATTTTCCCTATGAAACCTCACCCGATTCAGGGGCTAATGATGATGTCGCCTACTACAAGTAGGGTCAAGGACCTGTCATCTAGGGCCCACCTGGGTCCCTACACGAGAATTGGTAGGTCTCTGCACCATAAGCACATTTAGATGTGTATAAGAGGAAGTCCACTCGGATGTACATACGACACTCAGATGCCTCCCCTCCAGTCGGCATGACCACCACCACTCGGACTAGGAAGGTGGAGGGACGACGTGGGAGCTGTAATATTCGAGTAGTCCTAATTCAGACTTTAAGTAGAATCATAGCTACTGTTACCTGTAACTGCCATAGTTGTGACTCTTTATATACCTGTAACTGTCATAGTTATGGACATTAATCACCTTAGCAACGTCAGAGTGAGGGAGGCTGCGACACACTCTATATAAGTCGTCCTCCTCCTCCTGAGCAGGGGTTAAGCACTCTGTGTAATCATACCCCAAAAGAAAACAAGCCTCAAGGCACGAGACATAGGGTTGTTACTTCCTCCGAGAGGGGCCTGAACTCGTAAACACCGAGTGTTACACTTGCATCGTAGCTGGGCTCTGCCCCTCTTTCGTACCCCTAGTACTCATTGTCAGGATCGTAACTCTCACAGTACTCCCACATCATCGGAGGTGTGGCAAGGTTGATGTAGAATACCACAGTGATTGATTCTCCCTCTGGCAGAGTATCGACAAAGCCCTCCAGATGGGATCAAGGAAGAATAGAAGCTGGTGGCGATAGATTGTTTCGGGTCTCGCTCTGGTGGTTTAGGGATTTTAAGAAATTTATAGTAGTGGAATTAGGGCAAACAAAGCTACAAGAGGCCCACAAGCTCAGGTGGCGCGCCCCCTGGGGCGTGCAGTGTGAGCTTGTGACCCACTCATATATCTTCTGGACTCCTCCCGATGCTTCCAGGGTCCCTTCTGGTGCAGAAAAATCACTGTAAGTTTCATCGCTTTTAGACTTTGTTTGGTACAGTTTTTCTGTCAAACAATTAAATTGGCAAAAATAGGAACTAACATTGGGCACTAGGTTAATACATTAGTTCCCAAAAATGATATACAACTGCATATAAAGCAGAAGATTGATAATGTAATAGGAAGAAACAATAAAAAAAATATAGATACGTTGGAGACGTATCAACGACCCTCCGGACTGCACCGTCGCGACGGAACAATGGGCAGGCTGCCACCGCCGACAGACTATGGAGAATAGAAGGACCAACTAGGGTTTTGTGCGGGAGAAGACTAGGGTAGTCATCAGATTGGCATGTGTGGCTCCCCCATAGCCGTTAGATCGAAGCCACTGATTCGGCTACAATCGGGTCGACCCAGCTCGCCACATTGGCTGGAGGCCCAAGAGCAGCCTACTAAGTAGGTCGAAATAGGCCCAGGTATGCCCTCACAGGAAAAAATATATTTCCAATTAATCGGGCATGAGTTTTACAGAACAATCCCTGGATTTTGGAGAAATCACATAAGAGCACATCCACCTTAAGAAAAATTGTGGGGAAGCCCTCGGGAGCTTCAGAACTTCACTAGAGAGACCCTTGATGTTTCAAAAATTGCACAAAAGCACGTGCACCTTAGATATTTTTGCAAATAAGCCCCGAGGCTGCAGGTATTCTAGAGAAGCCTATGGAAGTCCAAAAAAATACCCGAATTGCCCCGTTTCAACTGGGATTCCGAGTAGAAGCTCATGATAATCAAGAAACTTTTCCAAAAATTCCTTGGAAAATACAATCACGGAAATCATAAGGCATCATACCTCAGCAAAATACTCCAGATTCATTAAGTATCTTTCTCCCAGCACCACTAAATTTCAGAAGGGCTCCATGTTTCTGCAACATATACTCTTCAAGGATGGAAATATCAGGTGAAAATGTATTCTTGGGCCCTCAAATTTGCAGTGGTGCCCCAAATTCCCACAAGGTATTCTCGGAGCAATTCATGGCTCTACCATAATGGGTGAAGGACATGGTTTCCTACTGGATATTTCTAGAGGTTGAAATGGAGTTTAGAAGGAGACACACAGATTTCCCCTGATGATGATCACAAGGAACAAGGGGACTCGAGTCGAGATCTCAGCTTTCTTAACCGGTGAAAACCTCGCCTTAGTCTCCACAAATAAGCATCATCAAAGCTCATCATGCACCTTCAAGGCTTGGAAAGCATCGACAAGAACAAGACATAAAGAAGAAGTTCTCCAAAGTCAAGGTTGTTGTCCTGAAACCAAAACGAAGACTTTGATGGCTTCTTCTCAAGGGGAATTCTATTGTCGTAGTGGACTTCAATCCTACTTAAGGTGCCACCCCTGTTGATGAGTGATATTTTTACACACAGTCACCCTTAGTTTAAACTGAGATATTTCATTTAAACCAAGATATTCACTTCTGAAGTGACAGTCTCCCTTAGTTTAAACCCTCTATATTTGTTGTGGGTATTAGTGGAAGAGCTTTGAATTAACATCCAGTATGTGCGAAATAAAATTTTCCGTAGATGTCTCTTGTCTTGTCCATGATCTTCATCCTTGCAGGTACCTAGGATTATGGAGATTGAGCAACGATGAGGCAGGGAGAGCGTGAAGTGTTATTCTGAACACCAGTGATAGAAGGTTTTAGTACGGTAACACAGATACAATCATTGGGGATACACGAGGTGTAGTCATTACACGCCCAAAGCTCTGGTTTGATATTTATTATCTTATTATCGAGGCAACCCCATGCGACGGATGGGGCCTGTTGTAGGACAATTGATTCTTGATGCATGACTCGTGTCATCAAGATGTTATTTGGAGACATCCCCCACTTCTGTTCGTAATAAGCACATCTCAATGGGTAACTTCTAGCGCACAAATTAAGATCATATCTAGTCCCAACACAAATACATGGTTTGAAGAATTAAGACCTCATGCCCGTACCTCTTTTTGTTATAGTGTTTGAATCTTTGTTTGCTTGATTGGCTCGGTCAAAAGCTGGAATTAATCCTTTAATGAAAGCTTGCTAGAGACTGTCGCTTCAAGGAAATCTTCCTCTCGTGGGTTTGATAACCCAGGATCACTTCTGGAGAAATAGGTGTGTGATACTTTTCTGTTCTTTTACCGGATCACTAAAAGGAGGCATCACCTGTCCTATAGTGACATCCACATCACTAGTCAAGACCAAAATAGGCTAGTCAAGGGAAGAAGACCACATAAAAGGATAAGTCAAGGAAGGAGATAAGGGACCAAAGAGGCCCTAGCCCATGCAAGAAGTCTTCTCCGAGTGTAGGGATTTCCCCCTAATAGGCTACAACCCACCTCCTAACCCAATAAGGAGTACATGCGCCAAAGGACGAAGAATTACCTAGTTCTACCCCCTGCCCCACCTCCTTACTTCAAGGGTATCCTTGGTCATTGTGAAAGACACCTAGGCTATATAAGCCCCCCCCCCCCCCCACCATGGGAGTGTAACCAACTCATTCTCACTTGAAAATACTAAGTGGAGGGTTACTCTCTTATTGTGAAGCTGCTTCAGGAGGGTAAACGAAGGCTGGGAGCTCAGAGTCCGAGGGACCATGTATGGGTCAGACTAGTTGGGGTCGTGGGACTCCGAAAACGAACGCACTCTCACTGCATCGTTCCCCGGGCACCACTCTCAACGACCCTCCTATAGGACGTAGGTCGCACTCCCACGAGGCAACTGAACCTATTTAAAAAACATCGTCATGCCACTTTGTTGAGTGTACGACGATCTTCGATTTAAGGTAACTAAACCTAATTTCTAACCATGATGATATGGATACCCTAGTTGAAAGTTGATTCTTGCACGCCAACAAGGATATAGGTGTGCACCTTATGAATTTGACTGTGTTTCGGTCTTGTCCGTCTTTACTCTTGTAGGTTTGAGAATACATCGTATTATGCCATGATAAGAGCCATACCTTGAAAATATCATGGACCCTGATGCATAGATTTATTCCACTCAGTTAAACATTTGAAGTGAATTGGGAACAAATTCACATTGCTTTTTTTCTCCGGACTGCTTACTCGACCGGATCCCACGCAAGCCTCATGTCAGCCATCCCAACCACCTGGTTAAAACTCTTCCCCGCTAGTCGCCTCGCCAGGGCCAACCTCTTTGCTTTTCCTTTTGATCTACCCACTTCCTCTTGCCACATCAGATCATCAAGTTCATCATTCTTCAGATGAAACTGTTCCAATAACTAACTGAGATCTTTGAACCCTTCCCTTGATGGTTGTTACCCTTGGGGCGAACTTGTCATGAATCGTGATCAAACACCCACCCACACCCACAAACCCCCAAGAGCATTATAGTCGGACCTCTCAAACCCCTCTCAAAAGACTAGGCAGGTTGTCCAGTCACTGACCAGTCGCAAAAAAGTGACCCAACCAGACGCCTCAGACCACCCTCAAACGCCCGGGCTGACCGACACTCCTCATAAACAACCTAAATCTAGGGCGGATATCAGGCGACCAGATGCGCCCGGGCGCATCTGCCTGGTCCACCTCTGGCCCATCCCGACCCCACAGAAACCCCCTCTGGAGCAAACCCTAGGCCAACTTCACTCCACTCCGCTCTCCTTCCCTTATCCACTCCGTCCAATCCTGAGCGTTGGCGACCATGTCCAGCACTGTCAGCCACTCTGATGACATCTCTGGAGACGAGGACAATCTGGTGCTCCGTATCGTGCCCGAGCGCTGACTGGTCGATACGGGCGGCAGTTCCAGTTCGGGTCCGATGCCGCCTGTCGCCCGTCGCCGCAGCACCGACGCCAGCGCCAGCCCTTCCTGCCCTGTGTGCGGATCTGCGTGGCAGCTCAATCGCCACCACCCGCCGGACGGCCTCCTCCACTCCAGGCCGCTGCTCCGCGCGGGCAGCGGTGGGTCCTAGTGCCCGCTCCGCCGGCACCGCGGATGTGAACTCCAGAATCAGAGGCACGCGCCTCCCGCCGTGAGAGGCAGAGGGCAAGGGAGATGTGGGCCGCGCCCGACATGGCTACATAGTCCGCCAGCCATGAGCCCCATGACGCAGGTGCCCGACGAGGAGGAGTGTCTCCTCAAGTGGGTGTATCGTCGGTCACTTACCACGGGGGAGATGGATGCTCGGCGGCTCCGGAGGATCATTGTCAAGCATCTTCTGCTCGGCATTGAGCGGCCCGAGCGGGAGGCGGCGGCTACACCAGCGGAGGCGGCGAGGGTAGCCAAGCTCAAGCGCAAGTAGGACCGCAGCGTCCAGCGCTTAAGGGCTACGACATCATCTTTGATTCCTCCTATGATGAAGTGTGAGGGAGTCCTGGATTAGGTGGTCCTCGGACAGCCGGACTATATGCTTATGCCGGACTGTTGGACTATGAAGATACAGGATTGAAGACTTCATCCCGTATCCGGGTGGGACTCTCCTTTGCGTGGAAGGCAAGCTTGGCAATTCGGATATGTAGATTCCCTTCTTTGTAACCGACTCTGTGTAACCCTAACCCCCTCCGGTGTCTATATAAACCGGAGGGTTTAGTCCGTAGGACAACAACAAGCATAATCATAGGTTAGCTTCTAGGGTTAGCCTCAACGATCTCGTGGTAGATCAACTCTTGTAATACTCATATCATCAAGATCAATCAAGCAGGAAGTAGGGTATTATCTCCATAGAGAGGGCCCGAACCTGGGTAAACCCCATGTCCCCCGCCTCCTGTTACCATTAGCCTTAGACGCATAGTTCGGGACCCCCTACCCGAGATCCGCCGGTTTTGACACCGACAACGGGTCCGACTTCGACGGCGCCGACATCAACCCATCTCCTACCGCAGACGCCTACAGGAGCATCGGCGACCGGAAGGGCAAAGGGTCAGCAAGGAAGTGGTGAAGCTCCACCTCTATATCTAGCTCATAGTATCTACCTCCTAGTATCTAGTTAGCATTTGCCGGGGCAGTTTGAACGGTGTGAACTATGACCGATCTTTTGGTGATGTCTATATGTGAATTTATGCTTGTTCTTTATCAGTTTAGAGTCTGTTTCCTGTCGATTTTACTACTACCTCCGTCCTGATTTATTGGTCCTCATTGTATTCAGTGTCAAAGTTTGATCATAAATATAACTAACCAAATGTTCATGCATGTAACCAAAAATTATATCAATGAAAATCATGTTCAAATACGAATCAAACGATATAATTTTTATTGACATGCAATAATATATTGTTAGTTAAATCTTTGATCAAAATTTGGCACAAAATACAAAAGGGGGGCAATAAACCAGGGCCGAGGTACTATTTTGCATTATTTTACGTGCGTATAGGATCCTGGACATGAGATACACGGCTATGGATGTGCAGAGTGCGTCCGGACGCGTGCGCGGGCGTTTAGGGTGCCGGATTTGACAAATCCGGCTGTAGATCGGTGTGTTTACAACGGTGCGCCATCAAGGGCTGTGCAACCGTAAGTTGACACCCTAGTAACAATTTTTTTTTTTGATGTGACCCTAGTAACAAAATTCAGGTTAAATCCGTTGACATTTAACCTAAGCAAAGCGGGGTCTAATTAATTCATACCATTTGGAACTATGGCCCCCAGCCTTTCATGCAGCGCGCCTGCTGCCGCATTCACCTCGTGTCGTGCATCCATTGTGCTAGAATCTGACACCACACATGCTCATGTACTTCCCATCATGAAATCCATTTCCTGTCCTGTCCGCTCCAGCATGCAGCCCAAGGCTCATTGGCTATTCGCTAGTACTGAATAACAGATTATCTAATTACTTATTCCGGGTTTATTGGTCCTTTCATATTTTATGCCCAATAGATTTGATTAATAAATTATAAATTGCATGTCACTACATTTATATTGTTGGATTCATATTTGAAGAAGGTTCCTAATGCGAATATTATCTTTGGAGGCCGAGCTCCATAGAGCTCGGTTTTGAAAAATTCGAATTTCACCAAAATTCATATTTTCTATGTTTCAAAAAATGGTGAAAATAAACACAGATATACATGAAGGCCTAACACACGTGTGTGTAAATTTTCAAGGCAAAATACGGTGAAATGAGGGTTGTGCAAAAAAGACAAATTTAGGGCTTATTAACACATGTTACTATTGCGAACCAACATGTGGTTGGATGGTTAGAGGGACTGTGATATCCGACGAGGTGCCTATGGTGACTTCGTAAATTTCAAGATGATATGTCGGTTCAGTCTTTCGGAAGTGCTCATAGGGGTAGGGTGTGCGGGTGTGTTCATATGGTGAGTGTATGCACGTGTATATGAGCGCTTGCGTCTGTACTGCGTTTAAAAAACACATGATACCATTCATCCTTCCAGGCCATGAATTTGTCTTTTTTGTACGTGTCGTGTTCCAACGCTTTTTATCCTGAAATTTTACACACATATGCATAACATCCTTGTTTACTTGCATAAATTTTCTCAGATATTTTTGAAATTGAAAAGTTTAAATTTTGACTTTTTTTTAAAAAAAAGGCCTCCATGAAGGCTGAGGGCCAAACGTCCGCTCTCGTTCCCTATGATATCTTTTAGGGTATATAACTTATTTCTAATAGCTAAATCAAAGGTTAAAGTTTGACCCAAAACAATAAGTAGGACTAGTAAACCAAAACAGAGGTGGTACCACTCTACACACGAAACAACAACACTCCGTCACACTAATTTGAACGGTGACATGGTTGGTGATGGTAGCCGTTGGCGAAGCCATGACCATGACCATGGATGTCTTCTCCATTCCATGGAGTCCGTTGGAGTTCATTGAATGTTAATGGCGTGTCAGCGTAAAGCCACCTCCCGAGCTACTGGTGGTAGACGAGACCTCATAAATCCTACCGCTGCGTTTAGCCGATGCCAGTTCCTGCACGGGTTTTTGGTAGACCGGAGTACGGGCTAGCTTATTTTGGCGAGACAGCACTGACATGCGGGACGTGGGCGGCAAGTACAGCCATGGGGGGCATGTGCCGGTGGCTGTTGATCCACATTCAACAGTAGCTAGCAGGGGGGGGGGGGGGGGGGGGGGTTAGGCCCTCTTTGATTTGCAGGATTTTCAAAACGTGGGAATAAGGAAAATACAGGATTTGAGTGGCATGTCCGCTTGAATCCTATAGGATTAGCATAGAGTGTTTGACGCTACAGGAAAAACAAAGGAATTGAAAAAAGAGGTTGGAGTGGATGCTAGATTTCCAATGAAATGTACTCCCTCCGTTCCTAAATATAGGGTGTATAGTTTTTGGCACAGAAATTAAAGAACGCACATGGAGGGAGAATTTCACAAGTTTTTGGCGGGATTACAACTTACTAATTGACATGAGAAAATAAAGAAGCTTGCCTAACATAAGAAAATGTTATCAAATCCCTAAAAAAATTGTCCAAACGAGTGGTGCAACGCAATACACCTTATATTTTTAAAAAAATTATCAAAAAACTATACACCTTATATCAAGGAATGGAGGAAGTAGTACACTTGATTCCATAGGAAAAAATCCTATAAGATTCAATCCTGTGAATCAAACGACAAATGTAGGAAAAATCCTAAGGATTCTAACCCTCCAAAAGTTTCATGGAATTCCTTTGAATCAAAGGAGCCCTTAGTTTGTTCCTCCGGCGAGGAGGGTCGAGAAATGAGAACACTGCACGCGTGGGAAGCGGCTAAACGGATCCAGGACGAAATGCCGTTTTGACTTTGAAAATGTCAATAAAGGCTACCACCATGATCGCCTCATCAGCGACGTACGTAGCCGCTGGTTTCCGTTAAAGCACCATCTACTTTTTGACTCTCAAGCCCCTCATGTGATAGGCATTGGCTAGTTCTAAACTGATTCAAGACCGTTTTACTTCTCAAAAAATAGTTTGTGACACTCAAAAAAATAGTTTGTCGCATTTAAGACTGCCGCTGTAATGTAATTTTTTTGGCAAGATAGACTATTTTAGCTAGTACAACAGTTTAACTTAATCAGCGGTCTCTTTAACTACGAACACGCATAACACTACTACTATATACTGTACGTACTCCACATGCTTGCTTGGAGCGTGAAATGGGTAATGCTGATGCTGTGTGGGTAAATGGGTAATCATTGGGACACTGAGCGCCATCCACATGCTTGCTTGGAGCGTCATATGCATGGACCGTCGTGCACGCTGCCTTTATCATGGCAACCCCGCTCAAAGCTCCAAACCTAAAAGCGCATCTAATCTAGTGATGGTGATGGGCCAGAGTGATGCTATGGCATCACCGATATCATCATTAGGTATTTAGTCTTTCACACTAACTCCATAGCAGGCTAGCTAGCATGCAGATCAAGAGCCGTGTCAGAAGATGCTTCCCTCCCGCAAAGGATTTTCCTTTGGTGTCTACTCGTATAATTGGATGGGTGGCGTACAAAATTTTCGATCTGTGTGACGACCAAATGGGAAAGAAAGACGGCCTTTAAATTAGTATCCGACATGATTATCCTTACAAATTTATTTTTGATGACATGATATATCTCATGAAATTATGTGGAACATATATGATTTGCTGGAGCGACTGACAGTGTATGATCCTGCTTGTGATTTACGCCATAGTCGGAACCATTTGTCAATCAGTGGCTAGGGTAATACTAGCTCGGAGTATCTGTATCCATCGCGTATCTTGGAGAAAAGCTTGTGGTGGCACACTTGCTGTAGCTATCGCGTATTTCAGGGACATGTAATGCGTATGGTTTGCCCTATATAGTTTTCGTGCACATCTACTTGACTGCTACGCGCGCACACGACGTTGTGGGGAAAGGGAAAGGGATATACTTTCATAAATATTACTCCCTCCATAAAAAAATATCAGAGTGTTTAGATCACTATATTTCTTTAGAGAGGAAGTACTACCGCTAATAATTATATAAAACATATATTAAGTGAAAGACTTATGATATTCTCTTAAAAATATAAATAATTGGAGCCACTGAAATATTTAATTTTGGAAGAGAAGCGCAACTAGCATCAAAGTTTTCTCATTTGTGCATCACATGTTTAGGTATCAACAAAGAGAAAAGTACGGTAATAGAAATTTTTGTAGAGCTTAACCAGAGTAAGCTCCGGGGACTAGACGTGTGATCTTGATATTGACCTAACTCTTAGCCCATTTTCTGTGCGTTATCATCTGACCCAACGGCTTACGTAAGGTCCTAGTTAGACAAGCACTTTCTTCGAAACGAACAATTTTACTGGCCTTGCCATCTCTAGTGATAGTTAACATCAACGATCCTGATTAGGAAAACTGGCCAATGAACAGCAGAAAGGCTTATTGCAAAGTAGTACCATTATTTAGGGACACATGTTCCTTGCTCCAAGGCCATAACTGGTCAAAATTGGTGACCACTCAATAATCCACTGGTTTGTGGTTACTGGAAAACGATGTTAACATCCAAACTCTTGGACCTCGGCCAATGGAGATAAGCCTAACTTTTCTTCCTTTGCATCAAAGCATAAGCCAAAATGCCTGCCGCTCTCGCTGTGGTAATTGTCCTAAGCCTTACGTTGGATGGTCCCATTTTAACAATTGGAATCTTGACATACGCATACAGTTAACAAAGTCTTCTTCAGTATGCAAATTCCTTTGCAGAAAGTAATTTTGGCAACTAGTTGCCACTAACTCGATCTATATTCCCTTTCCTTATTTATTTTCCCTTTTTGACTTTTCAAAAACTGTTAAATAAACTGCACATTTAGTTCAGGCTATATCATGTGCACATGCTAAAATATGTTGAAGAAGTAGAACCATTTATGACCTGACAAAAAAACAACGAGAGCGATGAACAGCGACCGGGTTATATAATGATAAAACTATCCCTATTTAATTTCACAAGAAGTATATCTTCAGGAATCCTTTTTTTTTTGTAAAAACACATGATATAGAATGAACTATGTCCACAAATTATTTCATATTTTTTGGAAACTCGGAGAATACTTTTGAATAATGAGGTGTAACAACTAGCTGCAAAAAGTTAAGTTTTTATGCTTTTCTTAGAGGCCTGCGGCATTCTAGACCAGCCAATTTTCATGGTTTATCTCTTAACATATGCCGACCGTGCAATTTCGACAATGATGTTCCTTAAAAAATGACATTTCTCTGTTCGGGTTTATATATAAGTGCCTCACACATTCTATTAAAACTTTGGCCATCAATTTGGCCAACCAAAAATTAATTATATGTACAAAAAGAATTATATACTAGATTCATGCCCAAAAGAAGTTTTCAGTGATACAATTTCCATGGCATATACTCCCTCCGTCCTGAAATATAAGAACGTTTTTGACACTAGTGTAGTGTAAAGAACGTTCTTATATTAAGGGAGTAACTCATATTTTGTTGATCAAATTAATGGTCAAATTTTAAATTAAAATGCATGTGAACAGTATAAGTGAGAGCAGAGGGATTATCACGGGTGGACCATCGCGCATGTATTAATGACTAATACTAGAAAAATTCTTTTTTTTTGCGGGTGGGGGGGTGGTGGGGGGGTGGATACTAGAAAATTTCATGCTACCACAAATTGGCAACCATAAAAATAAAATCATTTGAGTGCAAAGGGAGCAGGAAGCAGGGACCTCACATGATAGGGCTTTGCAAGTCACAGCCCTAGTAACTCCTAACACCGGGTACATGACACGTCCACTGATCACAAGCTGGTTAATGCACCCTGCCGCAACCACATGCGGCATCAGCCTCTTCCATTTGATGCGATCGAGGTGGGAAAGAAATTGCTGCCCCTCAGGTATCCTGCTGGCAATAGCACCAAAATCAGCATGATTCCATTTATTGAGTGCATCTGCCGTTGGCAATAATAATGCAAATGGAGTAAAAGGGAGCGAGCCGTCTGGTGAAAGTTGGGAGTGGGGGAAGAAGAAGAATTATGCTAGCTGCTCATGCCTCAGGCAGATACCAGTAATTCTGTGCAGAAACACCCTCCCAATATATATGCCAGCACAAACTCCACCTAGCCGGGCAGGATGATTCTGTGCAGAAACAACCCTGCAAGATGTAATCATTCCCCGTCCCTCCCTCCCTGCCACTGTGCAGGCACCCAGAGCAGGGGTGGAGCAAAACCATCATCATTGGTGCCTCTGTCTGTGTGATTGACAGCATGCATGGGTGGCACTCATATCATATCTTTGTTCTATTGGGGCTTCGATGTCCTCCACAAAGATTCCCTGTGGATAAAATGGGAATGGGGAGCATAATTGAAACTACTGCAACTTGTGCCTGTGTGAGCCTCAGGTGTTGATGGACCATGTCCACTGGATTACTATGCATATAATAGTTTGCTAGTAGCTGCCTCATAGTGAACTGAATCTGCTCCATGTGGGCTCAAACCCAAATATCAAACTGTCAGATGCTTTAATTGGCTCATGATGCATGTGGCATGTGGGCTGTTAATTCTGGCTAGACTAGATTTTTGGGTTCACAATGACAGTAACACTTGATGCAGTGGGTCCACAAGGAGGTTTGTTGTATCCCCATAATTGAGAGGAGTAGAATGGATGGCAAGAGGATGGGGATCTTATCTCTAAAAACCACAACAAAGTTAGCCGAAAGTGTCAAAGCTAGCCTTTTCCATCATTTTCCATCTTTATTCCATGGGTGATGATAATTAGGCATTGCTAACCCATTCTGGCGCTAGACTCATCAGAAACAGTAGTCTCGCAGGCTAGCTTAGGATAGGCTTCTGCCCCATATAGTAGTCCAATAATTCTCTCTAAAAATAATCCTATCTTTGTTTCCGTTAGAAATCTGACAGATCATGCTTGATTAGGATCGGTTTGTAGCTTCCGTTTCCGTATCCTCCACCTGCTGAATTGCTTTGTGTGGTCATGGACTGAGACAGAACAGTCCTGGTTCCCTAATTGACTGAATGTGCGATCAGTTAATAAGTTTTGCTTATCCGTATCAATATGAGCCTAACCAGTATGCCGATCCCTTTCGCCGCACGTTGTTATCGGTGATCCATTCCCATTGCTTGGCGTTGTCGGCAAGTTGTTGATTAGTGCCACCGTTAGGAGGGGATCACAGATTAATGATTTAGTCGACTGAACCTGGCAATAAAAGGATTTAGTCGACTGCGACAGGACTGAAAATATAGTTTTTTTTAGAGTTGTGTCAGAGTTTTTTTAGGGTAACTGCAAAATAGAGAAAAGAAATCGAAATGCTGAAACATAGAGTTGGCAAGACGAATTGGTTGCTGTGTCAAAGCCTGCTTTTTGCCTCAAACGGGCCTTCCGTGAGCAGACAAACACAAATAAGACATGCGAACTCGGCCTGCCAATTTAGAGCCACATTTTTTCTATTTTCTTCAGGGTTTCCTCTGGTTTTTCTTTTTTATTTATTTTGTGTATGTCTTCCACTTTTTCTTATTTCTCTTCTGGTTTTTCTTTTTCTCCTTTCCATTTATTTCGATTTTGTATCATCCTTACAAATACATGAACACTCTTTAACATGATAAACATTGTAAAATATCACACGAATATTTTGTAAATATACATTAAAATTACAAACACTTCCCAAAATCATATTAACATTTTTTAATATATAAATACTTTTTAGATTCTATATTTTATAATGCGTTCTAACTTTTTAATTATACAAAGAAAAATTAAGATACTTGAACACTTCTCTTTATTACATGGACATTTTTAATTTACACAAAGAACTTTTTATTGCATAATATTTTTTAAATACGCTTTAATTTTTTCCCTTTTTTCATGTCTTATACATGTTTCAAAACATTAAGAAAATAAAAAAAACAATGATAAATAGGGCTCTCTCTTCCATGGCTACCTTGTCCTAGGCTCCAGAGTGATGCCCGATCCTACGGTCCTGCCTTCGTTTTTGAATTGGAAGTTCACTATTTTTCTAGTGATAGAGGATAATATTAAATACATATAATCGAACACATTATAGATTTTTCCAAATTGTACATCTTTGTCAGGTTGTAGCCACTTTTGAACGTTGTACACTATCCTTGGCACTTCTCCAATGTTATTTTGCAACTTCCAAGATGTATCCCTAAAGAAGAATTCATCTTCAGCGGTATTATTGTATGCGCTTTATTGGAGCAAGTTTGCAGAAAAAAAATCTAGCCACTTTCTTTTAATCTCGTTTTTCCAAGCGTCGGTTAAAAAAAAACAATGTAAATTTATGCTTTCTAATGTGGTCGGAGTAACCAGACCTCCTAGTCTTTGTGCCGACCGGTTCCAAGCGACCAATCACTGAACCCCATACCTTTTGGGCTAACCAAATGTGGGGTGCCTATTTTATTGTTTTCATTTTTTTCATATTTCCATTTACATTTTCCTTTTCACCATTCAATTTTAAAAAATGTTCAAGAATTATAAAATGTTCAATTATTAAAAATGTTCCCGAAATTCTGAAAAACTTGAAAGAATATGTGCTTTTTGTGAATTTTAAAAATGATTGGGAATTGAATATGTACAAAACAATATTCACGAATAAAAATCTATTCTTGATTAGTTTTAAATATTCAAGAATTGCAAAATATCCCTAAATATCAAAAAATGTTCTGTTGTCAATATATAAAATGTACCTGATATACAAACTATGTTCACGAATTCAAAAATGTTCCTGAATTTCCAAAAAGTTCAAGAATTTGAGAAAAATAATAAAAATATACTCAATTTTTTAAAAAAATGTTATAGCCTATTGTACAAACCGGTGCACAACCCCCTTCTGTCCTAGGCTCGACCCAGTTACCATTTTCCCTTTTCTTATCCTTCAAAAAATGGGTGCGCGCGAGAGATTCGAACATCAGATATCCTGGTTTACTACCACCCATGGTAACCAACCGGGAAAGCCTACGTGCTGAGCATGCTTACTGTTTTTCTTCTTGTTGTACCTGAAGTGCGCTTTCATTATTCTCCCGCAAAAAATACTGCACTTTTATTTTCTAGTTTCTTCTGTCGTTTTGCTTGGCCCTTTTGTTTTTCTCTTTCTTTTTAATTTTCGTATCACTTTTAAAATCTCTGATTATTTTTAAAATTCTGAACATTTCTTAAATTCATGAAAGTTTCTAACTTGTTAACAAAATTCTTATATTCGGAAACTGTTTCCAAATCTTCTGAATCATTGAAGTCTTTTAACAAATGCACCTTTGTTTTTAAAATCTAGAAACCCTTTCAAACATATTTTTTCATCAATGAACTTTGTTTTTGACATCTATGAAATTTTCATTTTCACGAATTTTTATTTAATGTCATGAAATTTCTGAAAAAAATGAAATTTTCGAAATTTGTGGATTTATTTAAAATTTCATGTTTTTTTTTCCAAATTCACAGTCTTTTTAAAATTCTTGAACTTATTCTCAAATTCATGATTTTTTGTGCGGTTTTCGTTTCATATTTTTATGAACTTTTTCATTCACAATCTTTTTCCCAAATTTGCAATTTTTTCTCAAATTGATGAAATTTTTTAATAATTCCTGAAAAAAATTGCGTTCACATTTTTTTCCAACAGTATAAAAAACCGGCCTTTTTTCCCTACCAGACCGACAACACAAAAAGCAAAAAAAAAAAAAAAAACTAGCGGGACAAGCAAGCGGGCGAGCTAGCGAGACACGCGAAGCGAGTAGCCGGAAAGAGTTGGGCTGCGGCCCACTCGAGTACCAGCTAGTAAGCCACTGACGAGGAGCTCCTGTTCGCCGCTAAGCATCCAAACAGGTTGTTGGCCCCATGCAGCGCCTTGTTGCGCCGACCCGGGGAGGCAAAAAAGAGCGAACAAATAATGCCACAAAAACACAAAAGTGGGTTTGAACTCGCAGTGCCACACCCTTGTTCGAGCTTAGCTAACCAGTACACCCATTCGACACTTGCGACTGCCAATAGCGAATAAATAACGCCACAAAACACAAAAGTGTCGCTGCTTTATTTATTTATCACGTATTTTTAGAAAATCATGAATTTAAAAAGTTTATAGATTTGGAGACAAAATTTCATCATTTTTGAAGAAAGCTTCACAAAATCAGAAAAAATTCATCGATTTTTAGGAAAAATCACATTTTGAAGAAAAGTTGGTAAATTTTTGAACGGTTTATGAAAAGTTGAAAAAGTTCATAGCTTTCGAAAAAAAGTTCATCGGTTTTGAATTTTTTTATCAATACGGAAAATGTTGATCCAAATTTCATCGAGTCAGAAAAATAGTTCATCGATACTGAAAGAAGTTCAAAAATTTAAAAAAATCATCAAATTTTCAAAACATTCTTCAAATTTAAGAAAATTCATCTATTTTTAAAAAATGTTGACGGATTTAAAAAAATGTTCATCGAATGAGGAAGAAGGAAAAAGAAAACAGAAAAAAAACACAAAAATAGAAAAATAAAATCAAAAAATAGAAAAAATAGAAAAAATAAAGATAGAAAAGAAGATAAGATAGGATAAAAAAATTATGGAAGGAAGCACATGAAGTTCTCGTGGCGGGGTGGTTATTGCAGTATTGAATTAACCAGGAAGTCCGTGATTCATCAAATTTGAGGATAGTCACAAATTTGAAAAAGAAATCATCGAATTTGAAAAAAAAAATTCAAAGTTTTTGAAAAAATTCATCAATATTAAAAAAATCATCAAATTTGATAAAAAGTTCATTGACTTTGAAAAATGTCATCAATTTTGAAAAAATGTCTGCGGATTTTAAAAAAGTTCATCAATTTAAAAAATTGTCGATGGATTTGGAAAAAAAATCTTCAAACAAGAAAGAAGGGAAAATGGAAAAGAAAGCACGTGTCCCACTCGTCCGCAAAAGAAAAGTGCCAATCCCCCGCGCGCCAGCCTGAGACCATCTAGTTTAGATTTCAATTTTATTTATAAGTCATAACTTTTTAACAAAACATTGAAATTAAGATCCGCTTTCATCATAGAAATTCTCGTGACATGCTCTTCGAAACTAGATTCCGCATGGGTCTGTTTTGGCAAACTTTTTGTGTACAATTTAGTCTCCGTTTGGTGCAACCGTCTATCAGTCGATGTGCAACTAGTTGACAGTCGATGTGCAACTTTCTCTCTGCTCATAGACATGCAGTATTCGCTGACGCGAACAGGTGTGAATGTATTTAATTTGAGTTTTCATTCTTCTAAACCATGTAACAACTTTTGAACCAAATAACACAATTAGGAGTCGTTTTCACCTTGGAACCCTCGTGACGTGCTCTTGAAACTACATCCCACATGGATATATTTCAACGAATTTTTGTGTGTGTTGTTTAGTCCCCATTAGGTGCAACTATCTAGTAGTTAATGTGCAACTACCTGACAGTCGATGTGCAACTTTCTCCTACCCATGGTCATGCAGTTTTCACTGATGATTCTTTGACCCAAACTATCCCCTACCAGTGGAATGTGCATCTTCGTCTGTTGCACAGGACAACTTCTAGTAGTTATTGTGCAACTCCCCCCTGCCCATGGATGTGCAGCTTTCATTGTTTTGCTGCCTCGGCCAACCGCCTAGCAATGGATGTGTAACTTCGGATGTAACCATAGCCAACTGCCTAACAATGATGTGCAACTTTCATTCGTATCCTCCGCGGATGTTTAGTTTTCCTTGCTACCACCCCTGCTAGTGAGACGTGCAAGTTTAGCTCCCTGTCTATATGCAACTTTTCACTACCCTCATGAATGTGCAACTTCGTCTGTTTCCCCGACCAACTGCCTAGCAGACAATGTGCAACTACGTTGGTTGCTCAGCCAACTGAAATTACACATCCATAAGTAGGGGGGGAAGGAATTGCACATCGACTGCTAGCAGTTGGCTGAAACAACATATACTAAGTTGCATATATCGTTGATAGGATAGGTGAGGCAGGTTGTGCTACTAATGATAAGCTACACATCTACGAGTAGGGACGAGGGTTGCAAATCAACTACTATGTAGCTGGCTAGAATAGTTACATATCATGTTGTCATGATTGTTACGTTGCAACCTCTTAAGAAGTTGGAGCATGCAACTCAGAAAATAGTGTTGAAAAAAAAGTTCCACCATGTAGTACTAAACGTGCATCATTTAGTAATAGAGTTGCACCATATAGCACCATAGTTGGTATCGAGTTTTTTTCTTCAAAACACGTCGCAAGGATTCCAACGGTGACAGTTATATCTTTTTTCACTTTCTTTGAAACGAAATTAAAGGCACAATAGTGTTCACATTAACTACTGTATCAATTCCCTCTAAACGGGCAACTCTGAAAATGATACTGACATCACCCGACCAGCTGCACCTTCGCTTTGTTGGTGTGGTTCCTTGTCGTATTGCACGGCCGCTCCAATTCACCAAAAAGTTTGTGCACATCATGAAGCATTTAGGGCAAATAATTCACTAAGAGGCCAAGCTACATTTGTGTTAATTTAGAGGAGTCCTTTTCCTCTAAAATAATTAAGCCTAATAAGCTTGTTTTTTTTCGTGTTCCTTCTTTGCTTTTCATTTTATATTTTAACAATATCTTTTTATTTTATTTTACTTTTACATTTCTCGTATCTTTAGTGTATTTCACAAATGTATACATTTCGATGTAATTTCAAGAACCATTAAGCTTAATGATATTTAAAAATGGATTGATTGGAAACAATTTAAAATACTAAATACATGTGATTAATTATAATACTCCCTCGGATTCATATTAGTCATCGTTGGTTTAGTACAAAGTTTGTATTAATTATCGTTGGTTTAGTACTAATTTGTACTAAATCAACGGCAACTAATATGGATCCAAAGGAGTAGCAGACCATGCAATTTAGAAACAAACTTATGAACATAAATAAGGCCACAATATTCCACGATAGCATTAGCATTTTTGTATGAGTTAAGTGAACTCTTATCTAAAATAGACACATATAACGAAAATAAAATGTGAATATATTTAGAAAACATTCACTGAGAATTTTAGAACTTACGAAAATATCACATATTTCCTAAATATTTTAGTTGATGTAGATTAATATTTTTCATAACCGGAAGCGTATATTTAAAGATACATTTTTATCATTTTTTATATAGTTGTGTCGTAAAATCATACTAATTTACCACTATCAATCATTTAAAGTATATTACAGATTTTCCTTTTTCTGGAAGCTAAAGACAATAGAAAATCATAGTTTTTTGGTTTCAAAAAGATCTTCGCAAAAAAAAAAGATAACCTAGGTTGGCTTGCCCATGGTGTATAGCCCCATTTATGTGCCTCTATAGACAACACGCCAGCAAACATTTTTAAAACTATTCGAATACTTATTTAAAAATATTCAACCTTTTTATGATATTTTAGAACAATTTTCGATTTTTTGATCATTTTTAAATTTTCAGAAATATTTTTTGAAAAGAAAAAAGAACTGCAAAAGAAAAGAAAAAGGAACACAAAACGCTAGATAAAAGCAATAGGAAAATAAAATGAAAAAACGAAATGAAGCCTTCTAGAACCTTTCTAAAACCTAGAAACCAAAGCTAGAACCTTCGCAAAACCAAATCTTGTTGCTCATTTTGTTTGCTCCTTGTGTGTTTGCTCGACATCTCTACACAAAGAGCGTCAAATACAAGGTCCCAACAAACACGTCCACTCCTGTTTAATATGTGGGACTGGTTTTTCGTATGGAATTCTGATTTCATACGAAAAATCATGGCATCATGGTTTTTCGCACAGAATTCTTATTTCCATATTCCAAGCCACTGTAAAATGTAAGGTGTCCCACGTGTCATCTGCCCACTTGGGTTGACCCATTATTGGCATGGGCGTGTTTATTTCCCGCTGCTTTTTTTTCTCATTTTATTTTCCTTTATTTTTGGGAAACACTAAGTATAATGTAGAGTCGTAGACTTCACAGACATTCACATCACAACCCACACACACTCATGTGTCATGAAAGAGTTTTCCCCCCGTAATACCCGGAGCGCCCTCTAGAGGCGATTAGGGTTTGCGGGTGGATCTTGGCGGCGCGTGCTGATCTCTGGCACGACGCACAGGATCTACGGCTGGAGGATGGCAACATCATCGAGCCATAGCAGCGGGAAGGAGCCCTTGTCTCCTCGTGCGGCAAGGGCGAGGTTAGCGGAGGCCCTAGGCAAACTGGACATCACCGAGGAGGAGGCCACGCCGCTTGTTCTGGATGATAGAGATGAAGGGATTCAAGAGAGGTGGATGTTGGCTGGAAAAGTGCTACATAGGAGAGTTCTTCACATCTAAACAATTATCAGCGCTCTCCGTCCAGCTTGGGGAAACCCTAAAGGTTTGGTCTTTAGATCGGTTGGAGATAATATGTTTGTGGCGGAATTTGCTAGCCAAAGAGACAGGGACCGCGTTTGGGAAGGGGCGCCGTGGCATGTTAGTAAGAATGCTGTCGTCTTGGCGGAGTTTGATGAATGCATGCGCCCATCTGAACTGAGTTTTGACAAGATCCATATGTGGGCGAGGGTAGTAAATCTTCCCTTCAACCTGCGTAATGACAAATGGTGTGGTGCTATTGCAAAGCAGATTGATAAGGAGGCAACTCGTGTGCAGTTTGATCATGCTAATGGCTATCTGAGAGCCAGAGTTTCAGTTGATGTGGAAAAACCTCTGAGGGGTGGATTCTGATTGAGTCGGCGCGGAGGAAGAGCACAGATCTTTATGATATTTTCTATGAAAATGTTCCACACTTCTGCTTTTCATGTGGACGCTTGGGCCACTCTGATTTGCACTGTCCGACCCCTGGAACGAGGGATGCTAATGGTGATCTTCCCTTTGGGAAAGGGCTGCGGGCACCAGATGATCGCAAAATACCTGATGCTAGTGAGTACGTGCCAAAAGAGCAATCAAGCAATCGGAGAGATACAGCTGGTACAAAGGGTTCAGGTACTACAGTTGAGAAAACTGAGGTTACTTCCCCAGCAAAGAATATGAATCAAAACAAAGGGAAAGGGGGGCCGCCGAGGAATAAAAAGGAGTACAGGAGGATTATGCCCTTGCTGATGAACGAGCCACATAACCAAGGGGGAGGCAAACAGGGGACTGCTGAGGACCCGACCGACTCCTCTGAGAAAGGTGAGGATGGCGAGAGGTCGCCAAAGAAAAAGAAACCTACTCCGGTTAACTCCGGGACATCGGCAGAGGCTGTAGTGAGCCCTGCCAGTTGCCATGAATTGCCTTAGCTGGAACTGTCGTGGGCTTGGGAACCCAGCGGCAGTTCGTGAGCTTCGCAATGTAGTGAAGCAAGAAGGGCCCTGTCTTCTGTTTGTAATGGAGACAAAGATTGCAGCTAATAGAGTGGAAAACCTAAAGAATCAACTTGGTTTTGTAGGCTGTTTCGCAGTAGACAGTGATGGTCTAAGTGGAGGTATTGGTTTGTTTTGGTCAGCCGAAGTGCAGGTTGAACTTCAAAACTATAGTTCTGGCCATATAGATGTATTGGTGTAGAAAAGTGATCACATCTCTGAAAAATGGAGACTCACGGGATTCTATGGAGCCCCACGAGCATCAGATAGACACCATAGCTGGAGATTTCTTCGAACCTTATTTTCCATCTAGCACCCAGCATGGTTATGTATTGGTGACTTTAATGAAACTTTATTTGCATCGGAGCATTTTTCACGAGCTGCCCGTCCGGAGTGGCAGATGAGGCGTTCTGAGACGTAATTGATGAGTGCTTGTTCCAGGACCTAGGGTGGACTGGAATGGAGTATACATGGGACAATGGCCAAGCAGGAGATGACAATGTCAAAGCTCGGCTGGATAGAGCATTT
This sequence comes from Triticum aestivum, assembly GCF_018294505.1. Lineage (NCBI taxonomy): Eukaryota > Viridiplantae > Streptophyta > Magnoliopsida > Poales > Poaceae > Triticum > Triticum aestivum. The sequence goes on from NC_057807.1 coordinate 405,543,658, forward strand.
GGAAATTCGGAGTTCATCAACCGTTTTGGCCATACCATAGTTCGGCACATTAGTACTACGGAGTCTGACCACTGCTTTGTGCTGGTACAGCTGCGGGAACATGTTGTCGCGGGGGGGGGGGGGGGGGCGAAGACAAGGAGCGAAACAATTTCGCTACGAGGATGTGTGGCAGACACATGCAGATTATGATAGTATTGTCATGACTAATTGGCAAAAGGGGGCGGGTCAGCAAGGGCTGGCAGGAATACTTGGTGCGCTCAATGACATGCAAAGCTCATTATCTGCATGGGGCGCACGGGAGTTTGGCAGTTTGACAGCTACAGTCAGGAAGCTATGGGATAAATTGAACCGTCTAAGGAGCAGAGCGGCTGGGAGAGGCCCCACTGATGAAGAAAAGGCTACAGTCAAAAAGCTTAGAGAAGCAATTCATCAGGAAGAAATATGGATGCGGCAACGGTCTAGAGTGCCGTACCTACGCGAGGGTGATCGAAATACAAATTTTTTTCATGCACAAGCAGCGCAACGAAGGAGAATAAATAAGATTGAAAGGCTTGAGCGTGCAAATGGGTCAGTTTGTCAAACACGGGAGGATGATCATGTTGAAGTACAGCAGTTCTTTCAAACTCTGTACGCATCCCAAGGGTTTAAACCGCTTGACGAACTGATGAATTGGGTTCCAACTCGAGTGACCGCTCCAATGAACGAACATCTTGATATGCCGTTCACGGAGAAGGAGGTGCGAACTGCTTTGTTTCAGATGGCTCCTTCCAAGGCGCCGGGTGTGGTTGGTTTTACCGCGGGATTTTTTCAGAGACACTGGTCATTATTGAAAGATGATATAGTCCCGGCGGTGTTGGATTTTCTGAATGGGGGTGATCTACCTGCAGGCATGAACGATACGACAATAACATTAATCCCTAAGGTACGCCACCCGCAGAAGATAAGTCAGTATAGACCGATTTCCCTTTGTCCGGTTCTGTACAAAATCGCTTCCAAATGCATTGTCAATAGGATGAGGGATTTTCTCCATGAAATAATAGGTGAGGAGCAAAGTGCGTTTGTGCCCGGGCGCCTCATCACGGATAATGTTCTTATTGCACATGAAAGTGTTCACGCAATGAAGAAAAGAAAGAAAGGAAAGAATTTGGTTTGTGCAGTCAAATTAGACATGATGAAAGCATATGACCGTGTTGAATGGCATTATCAAGAAGCTATCATGACTAAATTGGGATTCAGCTCAATATTTATCCGACTGATTATGAAATGTGTTTTGTCGGTTCGGTTTGCAGTACGGGTGAATGGTGAGTTACTGCCTTTTTTTACCCCATCTAGAGGTTTCAGGCAAGGAGATCCCGTTTCACTGTACCTTTTCCTTCTATGCGCGGAAGGCTTCACAACCCTGTTGAACAACTTTGGTGGAGTCCATACGGACAAGGGAATCCGAGTATGCACCCAGTCACCGTGGATTAACCATCTACTGTTTGCGGACGACAGCCTTATCTTTATGCAAGCAAAACTGGAGAGTGCGACGAGGTTGAATAACATCTTGAGGTATATGGCGAGTGTTCGGGCCAATGCGTGAACAGAGACAAGAGCTCTATTTTTTTCAGTCCAAACACACCACATCCGGTGAGAGTTATGCTGAAAGGTGCCACAGGCATTGGGGTAGAGGCATTCAATGAAAGATATCTGGGTCTTCCCACTGCAGTTGGACAAATTACATCTGGCACCTTTGACTTCATTGGTGAAAGAGTGAGGTCACAATTGAATGGTGGTACAGAACGTTTGGTGTCTTGTGCGGCGAGGGAGATATTAATCAAGTCAAAAGCTCAGGCAGTCCCTACATACACTATGGGTTGCTTCAAGCTCACAAAAAAGGTGTATAAGAACATCTCCTCACCGATGGCAAAGTTCTGGTGGAGTAGCTCGATTGACCAAAATTCCATGCACTGGATAGATTGGAAGTCTCTGTCGCTTCCAAAAATAAGAGGAGGAATGGGGTTTCGAGATTTGGAATGCTTCAATGTTGCGTTGTTGGGAAAACAGGGATGGCGGCTGATTACAAACCCGCATGGTCTATGTTCCAGAGTGCTAAAAGGACGATATTTCCCGACGACTGATTTTATGCATGCTACTGTTCCGCGCAACTCTTCAGCTACCTGGCGGGCGATAGTTGCTGGGAGAGGAGCATTGGAGACTGGGCTATTGAGGAGGATCGGGGACGGTTCCTCCGTAAGAATCTGGGAAGATAGATGGCTGCCAGGGAGATTATCACTTCGACCAACAGAGCAGATTGGTTCTGCTGCACTCTACACAGTGGCAGATTTGATTGACAATGAGAGCTGGTCCTGGAAAGCTGATCTAGTCAGGAATAACTTCATACCCCCAGACGCTGATGCAATTCTCAATATTCCGCTCAGACAAGGTGGTGGTGATGATTTTTGGGCTTGGGCTCATGAGAGGTCGGGTTCCTACACTGTAAAATCCGTGTATCGTGCTCTAATGACTCGTAACGAGCAATTAGCTCTAGAGGAAGGGATGATTACAGAATCTTCAGAGAACAATAAGCAGTTGTGGACACGACTATGGAAACTAAAAGTGCTCCCCAAGGTCCGTGTATTCTGGTGGCGAGTCCTTCGGGGCATACTACCGGTGGAGACAACACTACAACACAGGCATATAGCAACCTTAGCGCGATGCAAGGTCTGCAAAGGTATGGATGAAGATATGCTTCATGCATTGATTAAGTGCTCTCATGCGCAAAGCTTTTGGGCAGAAGCGAGAAGCTGGCTGCACCTCAAGTTGCCGGAGCTACAACCTTATACGTGGTGCAAGGATATCCTTTATGATCCACGTCTTACTGAGGCGGACAGGGCTAAAATAGTTACTGTCATGTGGGCGATCTGGACATCACATAACAACATAACACATGATAGAGTGAATATGGACCCGGTCCAATCCATGAAGCGTATAAGAGAAACACTGGTTCTATTAGAACTACCATTGGAGCAGACTAAGACACTGCCTGGGTATGGATGGAGACCGCCTGAAGTTGACTGGGTAAAAATCAATACGGATGCTAGTGTTTCAGTGATTGAGCACAAGAGTGGAATAGGAGGTTTAGCTAGATCTCCTTCTTCATTTGTTGCTGCCTGGAGTAAGCCTTACCCCGATGATACAGATCCTCTTATTGCAGAAGCGTTGGCGTTGTGAGATGGGGTAATATTTGCAAAGCTCCGGGGGTTCTCGCGAGTGGCCATGGAAACAGATTGTTTGGAGATGGTACAACTATGGCACTCGCGACGCTTTTCGCGCTCTATTGTAGCGCCGCTACTTTTAAAAATTGACGAGCTAGCCTTATCCTTTCTTTCCTTTGATATTCAACATGTAATAAGAAATGCCAACTTGCCGGCCCACTTGTGTGCGAAACATGCAAGCACACTTGGGGTAACCGACTGTTGGATGGACTTCCCGCCCGGCTTCCTCATTACTAGCGTGATGGCTGATCGTGTTGGTGCCATTGTTCTTGAATAAAGCTCATAGTTTCCCGCAAAAAAAAAACACTCATGTGTCATGCAACCGGTTGCTGAAGAGTAGACAACAGATCTTCAAGATTGCTAAAGTTAGCACAAGCACCTTGCTATCAAGCAGAAACGTGGGCTGCCATTTCTATAACGAGACACGAGGTTTGATCACGATACAACTAACGTACACCCCATACAACAAATCGTCCCTTTTCTTTTCTTTACTAGATGATATCCCGCACGTCGTTGCAGGAACGTTTCCCAATAAATTTTTAGTGAGATTTGGTTGTATCGAACATCAATATTTGGATAATAGCAAAAATACATATTATTTATTGTGTTATAAAACATTTATTAAATATATATACCATAGTAGAATAAAAATTTACATGCATGTTTGCATGTTGAAGTGGGTTTTTTTTCTATGCACGGTTGCATGTTGAGGGTGTGCCTTTTTCCATGTATGCAAGATATTGAGTTGACATACTTGTAGAGAGCTCCTGTTCTCCGCCTAATGCCCAAATTGCCAGCAGGCGCTCACGAGATTCTCAGTTGGGCCATCCGATTTAAAGCGCGTCCGCTAGCTTCGCTCGATCGCTTGATAGGCACTGGCTTGCACATTCGACCTCTCCTGCTGGTTTGACCGGTCGACCAGACCGGTCAACCGTTGACCATTGAGTTTTTCCCAAAAAGTCAATAGGATTAAAAAAAAGTTTATAATTCGGAAAATATAGCAAAAATTAAAAAAAATCTGCAGGCATTCAAAAAATATTCACGGAAATTAAAATTGTTCATGAATTCGAGCAAATTAGAAAAAGTCCACAAATTAAAAAAAGCTCGCAAAAGTCTAAAAAGGTTCATGAATTTGAAAAAAAATCCAGGAACATGGAATAGTTTGCATATTCAAAAAAGTTTGCAAATACGAAAAAGTTCATGAATTCAAAATAAGTTCATGAATAGTTGAAAAGGTTCACAAATTCAAAAGAAATTTTCAAATTTTAAAAAAAGTTTGCGAAATGGTAAAAAGTCCATTAATTTACAAAGTTTGCAGAAATGAACTTTTTTTCACAATTTCAAAAAAGTTCAGCAATCTGAAGAATTTTTTACGAAAAACAAAAAAGAGAAAAAAGAAAAGGCGAAAAGCGGACAAAAAATAATAATAAATGGTTTGGAAGCATCTAGAAGCTTCTCAAAGAAGCTACGCAGAAGACGAACAATGGTTCGTCGTAAATGAGCCGACCCAGCTATCGCAAATGCCCTTTAAGAGGCGCTATAAGCGGCGAATAGAAAATGCTATGCATGCATGTTGAGAGAAATATGTTAGTGGTGGCTACCTATTTGGACACAGAGGAGTTTTTGTTGTTCCTTAGTTTTGGTAGTTTTTATGTTTTTCATCAATGGGTATGTTCTGAAATTTTTCGACAAAATCTTTAAATATTACTCCCTCCGTCCAGAAATACTTGTCGGAGAAATGGATCAAAATTGATGTATCTAAGACTGAAATATGTCTAGATACATCCATTTCTCTGACAAGTATTTTCGAACGGAGGGAGTATAATCTTAAATTAGGACCAACATAGTCAATATTGTGCTAATCTCTAGCAATTTTTTTCGAGAATCTTTAGCAATTTTTGTAGTTTCTAAATTCTAGATGGTTGCCTCCCATCTTTTCCGATAAAGGGTGCTTTATTACTTGAAGGTTTAATTATTACACCCGGCTTCTATATGACTGAGATGCAGAAAGCCAAACCAAGTCCAAGCTAAAAGACAAAAATGAAGACGAAATACAAGAAATCATGATTTGTATGATGCCTAAGTTGTACGAGGGCCAGTCCTGAGATCATGCTAATCATCCATGTTGGGTAAAAGTATCCCTCGTCGTATTCTTCAAGCGTGTACACACCTTCGTAAATAGGTCTTGATTCTCCACACGTTGTAGAGATGACCATACATAGAGCATACTGGTACACATGTAGCTAACCTGCATAAGAGCAGTGCTTTTATTGTTAAATATCTTATCATTTCTACACAGTCAAAGCGACCAAATAACAGTAAGCGTCCCCACCCAGATAAGAATTCTGAGCATGTGATCAATCTTATGTAACCAGTTGCCAAAATGTTAGCAAGACTATGTGGATGATACAAACCAGAAGCTAGTTCGATGATTGACCATATAGAACGAGCTAATTTACATTGGAAGAACAAATATCTTATTGTTTCATTATGATGACAAAAAACACATTGCGTACTCCCATGTCATTTCCTTTAATAAGGTTGTCTTTCGTAAGAATGACTCCTTGATGAAGATACCACGCAAAGATTGTATTCTTAAGTGATATATTCATCTTCCAGATTTATTCTTATTTTTATCACCTGACACATCTGTTGGAAATATGCCCTGGAGGCAATAATATTATATTATTATATTTTCATGTTTATAATTAAAATTTTATATTCTATGTTATAACTGCTATGACCCTGGAATATGCGATTCAGTGGAAAACTCATAAGCACGTGTGGAATAAACAGTAAAACCCTATTCCTAGTCTCGCCTCTAAGGCTAGCTCAAGTGTTGTTTGCGATCATGTTTTCCGGATCTTGGGATATTGTTAAGTGTAACGATAGTCCCAAAACAACTTTGAGAATATGACGTTTGAAAACGATCATATTGAGTTGACCCAACTTGTTTGTTATACTTTAAGATGTTCTCGTCACAAATCAATCGTTATAACACAGATAGTTAATGTATGCTTTAGTTCCTTAGACCATGAGAGTATCATAGTCACTTGTTATCGTAATGGACTATGGGGTTGCTCAAACATCATCTATAACATTGTGATCATAATGACAACTTATATGTTCATCGGAAAGTTTGACAAGAGGCTAGATAGCTCAAGAGTGGGGTTTGCTCTTCCGACGATGGAGAGACATTCTTTGGGCCCTTTTAGTGTGACGGCATCCATCATCTTCTGTCCAAACATAGGTGACTAGGTCACAGGGATGCCCGAGCATGCATGTCAACGAGAAAGAAGAACAAAACCGGTAACAAGGAGACCGATATAGTGAGCATGAGAATGACTCAAGAGGATACCACCATATCTCACCTCGGATTTTGTAAAGTATTATGAAGCAAAGGGAATACCACATGATAACGAAAGGTTCACTCGAATTTCATTCGTGTATTCATATGGATTGATATGGATGTCCATGGTTCCGCTATCGGGCATTGAACAAAAGGGATTTTGTTCATGTCTATGTTTTACCAAATCTACAGGGTCACAAGCTTAAGGGAATCACGATGAGTGTTAGTGAAGCAAGAGTTATGAGAAAATATTTGTAAAATAGTTTCATTAATATTAGAAATAGTTTCGGGAGAAACTAGAAGCGTTTTGGAATTACCGGAAGGGTTTCGGGGTTTACAGGGTAATACCGAGAATTGATTTATGGGTGGAAATTGTTTATGAGGACTTTAATATAAATTATAAAGGGATCTAATATGATTAGGAGGCCCCTGGAATTTATTTATAATCAGTGGTCTAAAGAAAATAAGAAAAGACCTATTATGGGAGAGTTAATGGGCCCTAAGGTCCATTAGTGGAGGCGCCCAAAGGGGAGGCCAAATTGGGGAGGTGGGGTAGAACTCCACCAGCCACTAGGCCAGCGCAAGGAGAGGAAACCCCTTCCCAAGTTGGCCACCCCTCCCCTCTCCCCTACACGTATATATACTAGAGGTTTTGGCCCTTTTGAGACACAAGTTTTGGAGCCTCCTCTAGTTCTCTAGTTTTCGGTCTAGTTGATCCAATTAGAGCTCTATTTTTCTCTAATTCTCATAATTAGATGCTTCGTGTGGCTCTAATCGTCTCCCAATAACTCACCAGTGATGATTAGCTCTGGACGGAGCGACCCCAGACCGTGAAGCATGTACGCTTGCAAATTATAGGGAGATCGTGCTTTCGGTCTTTTGTTCGAGGGATCATCGTGGATGGTTTGAGGGATTGTCGTGGAAGCTTCGAGGGACTTCAAGAACGGTCTTCATCAACTCTTCTTTCACTTCAACTCAGAGTTGGTAGCAATCTGATCAAACCCCTTGTGCATCTTCATAGTGATCCTGGACCATGTTTGTAGGATGATTTTTTTGTTTTCTATTACGTTTCCCAATAGTGGCATCCTGAGAGGTTCTATGAGTAGATGCACGTTTCAATCTAGATCACATATGAATGTGTGAGTTTGGTGTTCTTGTTTTGCTTCCCTCAAGTGTTGATTCGGTTCAGTTCATTGACGACATGATGTAGCTTTGTACAAAGTTCTAACAATCGATTGGCTCTGTCTGTCAACGATATGCTAATAGTTCTTTAGATTTATCATAGTCAAGAATAGTGAACTGTCGCAAACACGATAGGGCAATGAAGATGTTCGATCTTCTAGGGGGTCACACGTATTGACGAAGTTTAGTGTGGGGCTAAATATTTTTAATTAAGTATATTCCCTCACACACCCCGAAAGATAATCTAGCAACAAGAATTATCGCCGTAATGGTGGATGTAGGTAGCTAGAGTTGTCCGAAAACCCTAGAAGCCACGTAATTAAAATTTTCCATCCTGATTAGAGGACATCTAACTTGGTTTTGCAGGATGCATGTGTTGTGATATAGCCTTCGTCATGATAATGATTTTATGTATGAGATGGTTATATGATTTAGCGTTAAGTGACCTGCGCATCACAGTACGACATTATGGCTGGAGTCAAAGGATTGTCACTCTAATGATGTGCGTGTCAAACCTCATTATTTTATTTTATTGACGGGAGTGAAGGACGTGCTACGGAGGACCCAGGAGCAAGGTGGCTTCACCAGGCGCAAGAGATCATGGTGGTGGCCACGACAACACCTCAAAGTACCTTCACGAAGACCTTTACGGATCATGAAGACATTCTGGCGCCAAGGGATATACCACATCATGATTTTATGAACTGTCTCTGATGTTTATCCTTTTTTGATTGCACCCTTTTTATTGCGCAATAGTCATTTTTATTAGGGTGATTCTCATAGAAAATATCAAGTTGTTGGTGCTCTTCCAGTGCAGCAACCGTCTACAACACGTAGCTTTTCGAAGTACATCATGTCCACATGAGTACAAACGGATTGTGAGGTGTAAGACGGGTGAAGGTTAGACCTCACAATGGAAACACTTGGTTATATTGAAGTTCAAGCAGAATTGTTCTGAGCTCGAAGCAAAAAGCATCTGATACGTCTCCAACATATCTATAATTTTGTATTGTCTCATGCTATTATATTATCAATCTTGGATACTTTATATGCTTTATTATGCAATCTTATATCATTTTGGGGACTAACCTATTAGCCCAGTGCCTACTGCTAGTTGTTGTTTTCTGCTTGTTTTTGTTTTTTGAGAAAATCAGTACCAAATGGAGTAGAAAAGCTACGAAACTTTTTGATGATTTTTTTGGATAAAAGAAACCCTAGAAGCTTCGGGAGGAGACCAGATGACAAACGAGGAGACGACAATGCAACAGGGAGCGCCTTCTAGGGTAGGTGTGCCATGTTACCTTGTGGGCCCCACATGGCTCCGTCTGACCTAATTCCACTTCTATAAATTCTCAAATATTGGGAAACCCCCAGAGAGCCACCCAAAACAATTTTTTGCTGCCTCAGGTCTCTATTCTTCTGCGATCCCATCTGGAGGCCTTTGACGGTACTCTGCCGGAGGGGGAATCGATCACGGGGGGCTTCTACATCGACAGTGCTGCCCTGCCGATGATGTGTGAGTAGTTCACCATAGACCTACGGGTCCATAGCTAGTAGCTAGATGGCTTCTTCTCTCTCTTTGATCTTCAATACAATGTTCTCCTCGATCTTCTTGGAGTTCTATCTGATGTAATCTTCTTTTGCGGTGTGTTTGTTGGGATCCGATGAATTGTGGGTTTATGGTCAGATTATTCATGGAAAGTAATTGAGACTTTTTTGAAATTTATTATGCATGATTATTATAGATTTGTATTTCTCTCCGATCTATCCGTTTGGTTTGGCCAACTAGATTAATTTATCTTCATCCGAAGAGGTGCTTAGTAGTGGATTCAATCTTGCGGTGTCGTGATAACCCACAAGTATAGGGGATCATTTGTAGCCTTCTTGATAAATAAGAGTGTCGAACCCAACGAGGAGCTAAAGGCAGAACAAATATTCCCTCAAGTTCTATCGACCACCGATACAACTCTACGGACACTTGACGTTTTCTTTACCTAAAACAAGTATGAAACTATTTTGGAAGAATAAAACTATGAGTACTTTGCGATAATAAAACTACGAATAAATTGCAAGGTAATAAAAGTTGATAGCTTTTGTCAACAAGAAATTCATTTGTCCCTAGGCAATCGATAACAAGTACCAGTAATCATTCTTGTAATTCCATATGAGGGAGAGGCATGAGCTAACATACTTTCTCTACTGGGATCATATGCACTTATGACTGGAACTCTAGCAAGCATACACAACTACTAAAGATCATTAAGGTCGTGAAACCCAACCATAGTATTAAGTATCAAGTCCTCTTTATCCCATACGCAACAACCCACCTACTCAGGTTTAAGCTTCTGCCACTCTTGCAACCCACATAAGCGAATCATGAATGTATTGCAACATCCTATAGTGGGGATCCCTCTCCTATGCGCGAGAGGGAGGGAACCATAGGACAACACCATAAATAAAATATACAATCATACCAACCAAGATCACGATTAACCTATCGGACAAAACGGATCTACTCAAACATCATAGGATAGCCAAATATCATTGGGAAATAACATATGGAGTTGAGCGCCATGTTTAAGTAGAGATTACGGCGGGGAGAAGGGGTGTTACACCGCCGCATAGAGGGGGAGAGTGTTGGTGTTGATGGTAGCAAGATTTTTGATGTAGATCGCCGTCATGATCCTAGCCCTGACGACACTCCGGCGCCACTGGGAGAGAGGGGAGAGAGCCCCCCTCCTCCTTCTCTTCCTTGGCCTCCCCCCTAGATGGGAGGAGAGTTCCCCCTCTGGTCCATGGCCTCCATGGAAGCGGAGGGGCGGGAGCCCCTCCGAGATTGGATCCCCCTCTTTGTTCTCTTCTATTTCGTGTTCCCCAAATATAGCCAAAACCGTTTCTTATATTCCAGGAGATCCGTAACTCCGATTGCGCTGAAATTTTAACACGATTTTCTCCAGATATAAGCTTCCTTATGCCTGAATAGAGATCCAACCGACGTACGAGGTGGAAATAAGATACCTGGGGACGCCTAGGCCCCCAGGCACGCCCTGGTGGGTTGTGGTCACTGTGGGCCCCCTTTTCTGATGATTCCAACTCCCAAAAATCACAAATATTCCAAAATAATTCTTCATAAAATTTTATTGCATTTGGACTTCGTTTGATATGGATTTTTTGCGAAACAAAAAATATGCAAAAAACAGGAACTGGCAATGGGCACTGGATCAATAGGTTAGTCCAAATAAATCATATAAAATGCTGCCAAAAGTACGTGAAAGTTGTATAATATTGGCATGAAACAATCAAAATTATAGATACAATGGAGACGTATCAGCATCCCCAAGCTTAATTCGTGCTCGTCCTCGAGTAGGTAAATGATAAAAAAGATAATTTTTGATGTGGAATACTACCTAGCATAATCTTGATCATATATCTAATCATGGCATGAATTTTAAGACACGAGTGATTTAAAGCAACAGTCTATAGTTTGACATAAAGACATCAATACTCGGGCATCCCAACAAACAATCATCTCTTTCAAAATATCAATGCTAAAGAACGTTATCCCTACAAAATCATATAGCCTTGTCATGCTCTGTCTTCTTAACACAAAGTATAAATCATGTACTACCCCGGTGTCAGCCAAGCAATTGGTTCATACTTTTTAACGCGCTTCAACTTTTTCAACCCTCATGCAATACATGAGTGCAAGCCATGGATATAGCACTATGGGTGGAATAGAGTATGATGATAGGGGTAAATATAGAGAAGACAAAAAGGTAAGAAAGTCTCACATCGACGTGGCTAACCAACAGGATATGGAGATGCCCATCAATTGATATCAATGCGAGGAGTAGGGATTGCCATGCAACGGATGCACTAAGAACTATAAGTGTATGAAAGCTCAATATGAAACTAAGTGGGTATGCATCAAACTCTAATCAGAAAAAATCCCACTAGTATATGAAAGTGACAAAATATGAGACTCTCTATATGAAAAACATGGTGCTACTTTGAAGCACAAGTGTGGAACTAGCATGCCCTTCTCTTCCTTCTTTTCTTTTTTTCTTCTTTTTTTCTTTTCTTTTTTTTTCTTTTGGTCCGGAGTCTCATCCCGACTTGTGGGGGAATCATAGTCTCCATCATCCATTCCTTACTGGGACAATGCTCTAATAATGAAAATTGATGATCATCACACTTCTATTTACTTATAACTCAATATTACAACTCGATATCTAGAACAAAGTATGACTCTATATGAATGCCTCTGGCAGTGTACCAGGATGTGCAATGATCTAGCATAACATGTATAAAAATGATTAACGATGGCTGAGCCACAAAAACAATGTCAGATATATGATCATGCAAAGCAATATGACAATGAATGCTCAAGTCAAACGAAAGCGGTGGAAGTTGCATGACAATATATCTCGGAATGGCTATGGAAAGGCCATAATAGGTATGTATGGTGACTGTTTTGAGGAAGATATAATAAGGCTTATGTGTGATAGAGCGTATCGTATCACGGGGTTTGGATGCACCGGCAAAGTTTGCACCACGTCTCGAGTTGAAGGTGAGAAAGGGCAATGCACGGTACCGTAGAGGCTAGCAAATTGCGAAAAGGTAAGAGTGTGTATAATCCATGGACTCACACTAGTCATAAAGAAATCATATACTTATTGCAAAATTTTATTAGCCCTCGAAGCAAAGTACTACTACGCATGCCCCTAGGAGGGGAGGTTGGTAGGAGTTAACTATCGTGCGCCCCCGACCTTCACACAAAGATAGACAATCAAGGATAAATTGTGCTCCAACTTCCCAGCATAACGGGAGACTATACATGCATGCTTCGGGAATCACAAACCTTAACACCAATATCTTACTAAACACGATCATCCACTAGTACCTCCCACATATTATCATCTCTATATTGCAAAACTATTGCAAGGAATCAAACATATCATATTCAGTGATCCACAAGTTTTATGCAGGATTTTATGACTAACCATGCAATTGACCAATTTTTTGTCTCTCTAAATAGATATAAGTGAAGCATGAGAGTTTAATTCTTTCTACAAAAGATCATGCTTTAACAAATATAAGTGAAGCAAAAGATCATTCTATGAACATCGGTTTTCCATGTGAAGAGAAACAGGCAGTCCAAACTTCAAATGATATAAGTGAAGCACATGAAGCATTCTATAAAGCCATACTTAAAAGATATAAGAGAAGTGCAATGAGCATTCTATAAATCAACCATGGACTATCTCATACCAGCATCTTGCATAAAAGAAAAATGAAAACTAAGCACAAAAGTTGCTCCAAGATTTGCACATATCACATGAACGAAACGAAGACGAAAACATACCGATACTTGTTGAAGAAAGATGGGATGCCTTCCGAGGCATCCCCAAGCTTAGAGTTGAGTGGATTCAAATTTTCATAAAGTTTGACCAAGTTCATAAAAAATAATATAAACATTTATCATAACAATATATATGATGTGAAAGTACATTCAATAATAAATCTAATTTTATTGATTTGTTATTGGGTATGTTAATATGTATTTTCTTAAATTTGGTCAAAGTTTATAAAGCTTGACTTTTACCAAAGCTAATACGCAGACTAACTAAAAATAGAGGGAGTATTTAGGAATGGAGGGAGTAGTCCCTCCTTTCCAGTTTACAGGGCGAGCAAGTACAATAGTGGGCTTATAGCCTGCTTACATGTCAATTTTGTCTCATGCAAGAGCCTGGCTATATGTGTGCTCCAAGGCTCCGCACCATGCCCTACCCCTACACAAGGATTGCCACCCGATCGTTCGCAACTGCCATGTTCGGGTTGCGCTTGGCTCTTTGCCTCTTCGAGAAGACGAACAATGATGTTACTAATTCTACAGTATCGAATCAACTACTGCATGTCTGTCCATGGCGTGCGGGGGGATAGCTTGTTGTAGTAAGCAAAAGCCTGTCCTCGTCTGTGAGCCACCACATGCATGGGTGAGGGAGAGGGCGTGTAGTAGTAAAATCAAGCTTCACCTCGTTAAACGAGTTGACGTGACACATCATAGCACTGGACTCACATGCTTGCCTCTAAAACTTGGCTAAAAGACCCGCATTGTATAATATATTTGCTGCAACCTCTAACATTTACCCCACCACAAATTAAAATATATATTCGTGTCTTGACCAGATGAGCGTGCAAACTACAATCACCAGGATGATAGGTAGGGCTAGAAGATTATTTTAATAAAAATTTCTTCAAGATGTCCTCATAGCATGGAGCCGACTCCAACGATTTTAAGCTTGGCCCTTCGCCTCTTCGAGAAGTCGAACAATGATGGTACTACTGCAGTGGAGTACTAGTAGTATGCTTCTGGCCATCTGACACCGAATGAACTGCTGCATGTCCACCGCGTGCAGGAGGGAGAGAGTGTAGTGAAAGCTTATCCTAGTCCCGTGAGCCACCACACTCATGGGCGAGGGAGAGGGCGTTGTAATCAACCTTCTCCTTGTTGTATGAGTTGATGTGACACATCAAAGTAGTGCACTCAATATACTTGCTTGTGTTGATTTAATGCACCTTGAAGTAGTATGAATATGTGACGGTAAAACTTTGTAATGCCCAAACCCTAAAGCGAGAGATGGTTGTGCACGAGGAGGGAAAGATCATGCCGACGGAACAGGACCCGACGATGGAGCTCCCTATGGTCTCTATGGACCTCACCTTGCTCCATTGCCCCTTGTGCCTACGCCCCTTTAAGACTCTAGTGTATGAGGTTCGAATACACCTCGTCCGTTCGGCTGATCAAGGAAGGTGCAGGTTTCTTGATTGATGTGCTGTTCGATTGATTTGTGCATTGCAAGGGAGGGCACCTGGCCTGCGTGGACTGCCGCGGCGAGCTCCCCAGGAACCAGTGGCAGTGCTAGAAGTGCGAGCCGCGGTGGAGGCTTCAATGTGCGGAACACGGCGATGGACGCCGTCCTCTTCATGGTGAGGGTGGAGTGCCCGCATGAAGGCTGTGGGCTCTATGTCACTTACCACAAGCTCGCCGATCACCAGAGCCTGTGTCCGCTCGCGCCCAGCAAATGCCCCGTGCCTGTTTGTGGTTACGAAGGCCCGCCGCCGGCGCTCTCCCACCACATCAGCATCGTGCATCCCATGCCCGTGCACAGGATCCAGTACGGCAAGGTGCTCAGCTGCAAGTGCCAGTGCCGGAGCCATGACTCTTGTTGTTCACGGAGGAGGACGGCCGCGTGTTTTTCTTGGTAGGCGGTGTGCTCGATATCGGCGCGCCTATCACCATGTCGGTCGACTGCATCAGAGTGGGGGCATCCCCACTGCCGCACTACGCGGCCAAGCTGTGGGCGAACGGCCCGCCGGGGGAGCCCAAAGGCAGTACCGACACCATCAAGGTGGAAATCGAGGTGACAAGCAGCAAGGATCCTGGCGATGTCGCCGTGCAGGAGCTGACCTTGTTCACAGTTCCGCCAAAGCTGCTAGCCGGGGCTGGGTTGTCGAGGACGGTGTCCCTCCACATTCAGATTGAGAAGCTCGCCTCCTAAATGATTCTACAACGCCTTCTGTTTATCTTAGTAATATGCTAATATGGGGGTTAGCTTGGTCTACTTTAGCTTAAGAGATGGTGGGTATTGGTGGCAATGCAGCAATTACTTAACCATCGGATCAATAGTTAAAGTAATTTCCAACTGTCGAACAGATATTTTGTCTCTGTTGGATATAAAGATCCTTTGGGTAAGAAGTATAAGCAGCTTATATGCTTGTTTCAGGAGTGTTGCATACTTGTGCGAGTTGACGCGACACATCAAAGTAGCACTACTACTAGTAGTACTCACCCGACTACGCACCAGGTAGACAAAGCTCGTGTCGTGTTGGTGCCGTGTGCGGTCCGCACATTAACCAAAACCTCGCGCCTCCAGCTTAGCCTCCGCGTTTTAAAATTGTCAATCTCAAGGCCAAGGAGCAACAGGAACCTATGATAGAGCCAATCAAATGGTTGAGAACACTACAATTTGTAGCTACAGATGCATGTGTGAGAGAGGATGAGTGTGTGCGTGCACCTCTTCTCTTCGTGTATAACATACTAAACTCAGAGTACAAGTGTGTGGGTGGCATCGACCTAGGGAGCTAGAGATGGTGCATGCGAGAAGTCCTAAGAGACTAGGTGTGTGCGTGGTTAAGAGGGAGAGAGATGAAATGTGTCGATGTAATGCGTGTGAAAAAAGACTAGTCTATAGCTCGCCACGAGGCTATTCCTGTCGAACGCCCCAATAATCGTAAGATATGTATCTGAGGTGCCAGTTATTGCACGTACACATCAGTAGAAAAAGAAGTACCATGGCATATTACAAAACTGCTACACCACGGCCGAGAACACGTGCCCACATTACACCATCCGGGAATAGTGCCGCACTTCGAAACTAGAACCGTCAATAAATTTTGAGCTTGTGTCTTGTCACATTCCAAATTACTATGACACTATATTTAATTGCAAACATGTTCACACCGATCACAACCTAAACAGTTTCCCACTTAGGAGTGTATTATTACTCGGTTATAAATACTACTATGCCAAGATGACTGCACATTCCTCCTCAACTCCTCATCCATAAAAACAAACAAGTCATTTAGCATCATTCCCATGCGTTTGCCATGGCCAACGTGAGTTCTGGGTTGAGAGATTACCACTAGGGAGAGGCGAGCATGGAAGCGGAAGCACGAGAGATGTCCCGCCTCGCCGCGAAAGCAGCCGACATGTCCCGCCGCGTGGCAGTAGTAGCATAGAGGTCCCGCCATGCCGCTGAAGCAGCTCGGAGGTCCCATCGCACCATCGATGCAACATACTAGTTCGGCCGCGCCGCGGAAGCAACAGACATATCCTCCGCACCGTGTATGCAACAGACATGTCCTCCCGCACCGTGGGGGCCTAGGAAAATGTCTCGCGGGCAGGTGAGGACTCTTGCAGGTGAATGCATGCGATTGTCCATAGCCAAATGGATCAGATCTTCAGTTGGGAAAGGGTCCAGGATGACATGAAAGCCTCGTTTGAATAGGCTACCAGCGTCATCCGCCAACTAGGGGATGGAAATGCGAAGCTCCGGGCCGAGCGCGACCCGTTGAGGGCTAAGATCACCGGAACGGAGGAGACCACTGCCTTGTTGAAGAGGACGGGCGTCATCGTCAAGAAACTTATGGACGAGAATGCCATGCTCCGCATCAAGCGCAAAAGGCTGGTGGAGGAATTCGTGGATGCTGCCAAGCCGCATATTAAGGACATGAAATTGATGAAAGAGATCACCGCCACTCGCCACAAGAACTAGTCTCCGTGACCTGCAGCACATCAATAAAGTAGTGATCAGCAAGCCAGATCGTTGTATGCGTCTTCCTTCTTCTTTTGCCCTTGTGTTTCGGGCGTAGCCGCATGTGGCTTTTTTAATTATATTCCTAAATATGTAATACAATTATTATCCACTGTCGTCATCCTTATATATTCATCAGTCTTGCTATAAGTCTCAGTAGATGCTATATAGGTCCTTCGGATCTTACATCAAGATCCGTGCAAAATTTTATTTTCAGATTTTCTTTTCTCTCTCTTAAATCTCAGTCGAGTGAGACATAGCCACACCATTAAACAGGTGCTCGGGCGCCATTAATGGAGACCTTGGGAGAGAGGTGGGCGGCAGATGGAGGTCAAAGGGCTCTCCTCCCGATAAGCACGCGTAGGAGTCTGATCGCATGCCTCCCGTACTCAAATAGCTACCCTGCACGACGCCTCCTAGCTAATAAAAAAGGGGATGCATGGCGGCACGTAAATGGTAAGTAGAACACCCACGGTTTCAATAATACTTGTGTTTCCCATTGTAACGTGACATCACTTGTTCCAAAATGACTTTGTTGATTGTTAATGTGTGCGCCTTTTCAAATCGGACAGCAAAATTACCACAACATGTTGGTGCGGTGTCATGACACCAAGCCAAGTTTCATGATTTTTATGCATGTTTTGGATTTACAGGAATTAAAAAACCAAGTTTCTCAATGTTTCCGGCCGAGCCACGACGCCCAGATGTTTGAATTTCGTTCCCATTTCTTGCATGGGACCTAGAAATTTATCCGAGGAAACACATGTGATTTTTCAACCAACTTTGGTGCACTGGAGCATGTGCGTGTAGTTCAAATTTAAATTATGCACATTAAATGACCAGAAACTCAATTAGTGTATAAAAAATGCCAAACAAACCTGGAATAATTCCAAAATTTAACACGACACTCATATAGTTTTATGTTGCCTCTATAAAGAAAATCAGGGGGGTCAGCGTATATCATTTCGCACACAAAGCTGACACGTTCCCTCTTAGAACCACGAGCCTTCTTGAGAGAAGCTCCAGTTTGCAAGAAGCTTATACCAAAACTTGTTCCAATTCAGCCAAGTTTTTTATCACAGCATGTTAGTGCCATGACATGACACCATGCCAAGTTTCATGATTTCCAGGCGAGTTTTGGATTTACAGGAATTTAAAAACCATGTATCTCAATGTTCTCGGCCGAGTCACGACGCCCAGATGTTCAAATTTCATTCCCGTTCTTGCATGAGACCTAGAAATTCACCCGAGGACACACATGTTATTTTTCAACCAACTTTGGTGCACTGGAACATGTGCTTGTAGTTCAAATTTGAATTATGCACATTAAATGACCAGAAACTCAATTAATGTATAAAAAAAGCCAAACGAACCCGGAATAATCCCAAAATTTAACACGACACTCATATAGTTCTATGTTGCCTATGTAAAGAAAATCAAGGGGGCAACGTATATCGTTTCGCACACAAAGGTGACACGTTCCCTCTCAGAACCACGAGCCTTCTCGAGAGAAGCTCCGGTTTGCAAGAAGTTTATACGAAAACTTGTTCCAACTCGGCCAAGTTTTTGACCACAACATGTTAGTGCCATGACATGACATCATGCCAAGTTTCATGATTTCCACGCGAGTTTTGGATTTACAGGAATTTAAAAACCCAGTTTCTCAATGTTCTCGGCCGAGTCACGATGCCCAGATGTTTTAATTTTATTCTCATTTCTTGCATGGGACCTACAAATTCACCCAAGGACACACATGTGATTTTTCAACCAACTTTGGTGCACCGAAGCATGTGCTTGCAATTCAAATGTGAATTATGAACATTAAATGTCTAGAAACTCAATTAATGTATAAAAAGGCCAAACGAATCCGGAATAATTCCAAAATTTAACAAAATGTAAACTTAATTAATATCTTCTCTATGTGGGGCATTTAATAAATGTCTTTTATATATGTTTTCTACCCTATTCAAATTTAGTAGATATGACAGTTTGATGCTCTAACATAACCTATCATTGACACTATAGGGGATGTTGATTCCTATCAACTACCATATCCTAAAGGTTAAAACAGGTACATAATCATCTTCTCTATTTTGCACAGTTCACTACCAACCCCTATACGATTATGCACATTAAACTGTTAATACGAGTTTTATGTAAACCAGTGGATTAAAGTTGATTTTCATATTGTTTGAAATTGTGTCAATAAAGTTTTTTTAAGAATATTGTTTGTTGATGTTGTCGGATGTGTGTATGAAATATGCTTTCTTTTCCTCCCGTTGCAACGCACGGGCATGTTTTGATAGTGTATAAAAAGGCCAAACGAACCCAGAATAATTCCAAAATTTAACAAGGCACTCATATAGTTCTATGTTGCCTCTGTAAAGAAAATCAGGGGGGAGGCAGCGTATATCATTTCGCACACAAAGGTGACACGTTCCCTCTCGGAACCACGAGGCTTGTTGAGAGAATCTCCGGTTTGCAAGAAGCTTATACCAAAACTTGTCCCAATTCGGCCAAAAATTATACATATGAAAACATTAGATTATCCCGAACATCTTGCTACCTAGACCAATGTAATGTGATTTGAATTCAACATAAAATGGATACAAATATTTGAATTGGAGATTGTATGGTACATGTAGTTCATAGTGAAATATGATTACTGCTATATGCATGTTTTCTGTTATCAAGATAATATTTAAATGATGGTATAACTTGACAACAATCATATTCAAATAAGGAAAGTTGATTCAAATTTAGTCCATATGGTAGACGACAATATATAAGTTCATAGGGTTGAGTAAAATATTCATATAAGATGGAAGATCAAAATGTAGGACTACATCCATTATAAACCACAAGGTCACCTAACGATATATTCGAATTTAACATAACATGGATTCAAAAATTGAAATTCGAGATCCTGGCATTTTTAATCATATAAAAAGGGACATGACTCTTTCTTGTGGTGGGAATTGATTTGTTTTTTGTTGTTGTTGAGGGAAGTGCGAATTGATTTCGTACTATACATGGTAATCTTGTTCTCCCATTTTTTTTTACATTTTTCTTGTAGTTTTTTCAATGGCATTTATAGCAATATAGTAAAAGGGGACATGACTCTCTTGTGTCTTGTATGAATTGTTTTTTTGTACACATTAATATTGTTCTGTCGAGCATGGAATCCACGCCTTGTTATCCTGAAATTTTCAAGCTCGAGTATCTTTTGTCTCTTCTGCTGTGAAACTCCCGCCTCTTCAACCCACGCCGCGCCTTGTTATCCCGAAATTTTGAATCACGCAAAAACTCCCTCCTCACCCGAAATTGGTCCCGCAGCCCAGACACATGAAATCCTCCTTCTACCCCTCAGCCAGAAATCCCACCTCGACGTCGCATGGTCAAAACTGCTGGGGGTACGTTCGCAACTTACCCTACATTTCGGACAAGCGCATCCCTAAGCCATGGCTCCCCCTACCTTCCCCTTTGTCCCCCCATTCGTACACCGAGGCCGCCAAAACCCGCAAAACCCCACCCTCCTCCGCCGGCCTCCCGACCGCCGCCCAGCCGGAAACAATTCCCCAATGATGTCATCCACCACAACAGCTCACCGTCCCTCATCCACCGCACCGGATGAGGATCAGTCGTCAATCTCGTCGTCCCTCCGCATCTGGCACCCCGTCCTCCACCTCCAAGGAGATGCCCCGATGTTTGCCTCGTCTATCGTGCCACCTCCACCCCCACAGTGCCGTCTTGACCTGCCCCACCGGAACCGCAACACCCTCACCAATTCTTCCGATGAAGCCGAGGCCTACTCGGCACCACCAAGGAGGTTCTGCACTCACCGCTGCATTTTATCTTTTATTCGATCTCACGGGGCTGCTGGTGCTCGATACCGAGCAACCATGGCGGGTCTCCATCGATGGTGCCGTCGCCATCCACTTCATCCACGACGTCTCTCCCCCATGTCGTTGTTTTCTCGACGACGATTTCCGCACTAGCACTAGCTGCTGCTGCTCCGGCTCTCGCTCGCTATGCTGTTGCTACTCCGGCTCTCACTCGCGCTGCGACTCTGTTCTTGTTGTCGGTCGCACTGCTGCACTGCTCTTGCTTTCATTTGTGCTACTGCTCTGCTATGCTATTGTTGTCGGTCGCGCTGCTGCTCTGCTCTTGCTCTTGTTTGTGTTGTTGCTTTGCTCTTGCTCTCGCTGCTGCTGCTGCTGCTGCACGACCTCCGGCAGCTACAGGAGTTGCTGCTTTAGCACTCGCTCATGGTGCTGCTGCACGAGTTGCTCTCTGCTAGTGCGTTCCCTGCTCGAGCGGCTACTGATTTAGATCACTGCTTCTATGCTACTAGTGCTCGAATGCCCTAAACTTCTATTGCAATGCTCTGCTACTAGTTCAATCAGTTTTGACAGTAAAATTCAATTTCGACTGTAAAGTTCAGTTTCTTCCGTTAAGTTCAGAGTGAACAGTATTTACAGCATCCGTTGGAGCGGCCGTGGCGTGGCTGATGCATTTTACATCTAGCACTTTTTGGTGATGTATTTTACATCATCTATTGCAGATGATATTAGAGTCCCACTTTAGATTAATGTTGCCGTCTTGTCCTGCTTCAGCCTCACGCCGTACACCTCACCGGAGCTGCTCCAACAACGGAACCATCCATCACAGCGGAGTAGTACCCTCGGCACTGTTTCCAAAGGCCACAGATCTTCTTCCCCGCCTCCGACAGTCACACCAGCATCACCATCCTCCACGTCCAACCCAATGATGCTGAGGTCAACAAGGCTATGCCAAAGAGGTTGTACACTCGTCGCATCACTTTGTTACTCTACATTCATGTCGATCCCTCAGGGATCCTTTGGTTCAAAGCAGTTGCAAATATAGAAATAAATGAATCATGGTCACAAAGTTAACAAGGACAAAACTAAATGCTCTTGTGAACCACAATTTTAATCGGTTTAGCAAGATAGCCATTATATGATACTAATGTGGACTAAATCTAAGCTCACAAAATATTTTGAGGGCAGGCTCAGCCTATTGAAGATGCCTACTAGAATCGCCACTGGTTCAAAGAAAAAGTGAAGGAAAACATAGGAATTGGAAACTTTACTATGGTACTACTATTCATGCATTTCGTTAGAAGGAATGGAGCAAAGCAAAACTAGAGGATTTTTTCCCTTTGGTGTCTCTTTCAAAGAAAAAATGTAGGAATTTTAATATCCACTTGGACGTCCTTTTAAAATTAATATACATGAAGAACATGACTAATTGCATTACTGGCATAATAAGATTCTTATTCTTTTCATTTTCATGTGGTTTGACTTTAATTTGACCATGTTTCTCGATTCCTGTGTTCTTCCAATTCATATGAACCAAACACCTAGGTTGAAGAAATACTATGTTTGCAAATGCTCTGTTTTGCACATGCATTCCTATCCTATTCCTGTGTTTTTCCTATCACCGCATTTATATAATCCTCCAATTCTAAGGAGCCCTTACAGATTTACTTCATTTTTAGATAGGCGTGAAAGAAAACTCTGTGTGTTATGTCCTGCTCCTGCCGTGCCGTCATCCACCCCACCTGAGGTACACCATCGACGAAAGTGTTCACTGCAGCAGAGATTCCCCCTGCAGACTTTCTTTCACCGCCTCAGATTATCTTCCCCGTTTCCGGCAACCATGCCAACTGCATTATCATCATCGACTGAGCAGATGAACCTGAGGACTACACAGTTCCGGAAGAGAGGTCACACTCTTTCATGTCTCCTTACGCTAGACATCGGTTATTATTACCTGCTACTTTATCATCCTGTTCACCTCTTAGACTCCGAGTCAGGTCAAAACTAATGTTCCAACTTGAGTTTTAAAATGCCTGTGGGGCACATATCGAGGCAGCAATGAATAGTCTCTATCTACTATCTGATTCATCTGGGGTCTTCTATGTGGTTCATGTTGGGTGGGCAACAAATAGTAGATGATCCATTGTCTATCTTTTTAAACTGAAGCTATAATCTACCTACTATCATTAGTTTTGGATCTATCCACTCGTTTGCTACCATCAGTCTTGATTTCTGCATGTACCACTTAGGCCTGACATAATCTAAGTATGTTTTTTTATTATGCATGTCAGTTATTGTACACAATCGTACTGAACATGTAGAGAAAAAGAGAAGACCGTTGCGTGGGAATATAATGTCATGCAGACGCCGCTCCATGGTGGGTGAATTGGCCCCCCTCCCGCCATTCCAGATTGTATTCCAGAGGAAGATAACTGTTCAGAGGAGGATTCAGAGGGAGCTGACCACTCCTATTTACCCCCTGAGGTGTTTGCTCTAACCTGGCATGCTGATGTTGGTCATATCATGCATATGGCACCTCGTATTGCTTAGATTATACATCTTATATGTCATCAGCTTATTTTAGATTTGCTTTGTGTGAATGCCACCTGTTTGGTTTCTATATCATACTTCCACCGTTCCTAAATATATGTCTTTTTAGAGATTTCAACAAGTGACTACATACGGAGCAAAATGAGTGAATCTACACTCTAAAATATGTCTATATACATCCATACATTGTAGTTCATTTGAAATCTCTAAAAAGACAAATATTTAAGAATGGAGCGAGTATATGGGAATTATGCAATGCCATCTTCTTTAGCCAGACATCATATACATGAATGATGCAATGCCATCCTGTTTATCTAGTCATCGTATATGTGAATGGTATCATGCCATATTTTTTCATAATGTATTCCATTTGTCAACAATGTTTATACATTCATCTACTCTTCCTGTGCATCAGTCATTTGAGTCGGTCATGGGAAAATCTGGAGTGAAAACAAGGTCCTCTAAGCAGTCAGTGCTACCTGTCGATGCAGATTTCTTGCTGGTTACAGATAGCTCCTCAGAGGAGGATTCAGAGACAGGTGACCAGTCGTATTCCCCCCGAGGTGCATGCTCTAACTTGGCAGGGTTATATTGCTCATATCATGCGTATGGTGTCTTGCATTGCCATGCCATCTGCTTAGATTAGACATGCTTTGTGTGAGTGCCTCATGTTTGCTTTCTATATCAGATATGTGAATTATGCAATGCCATGTTTTTCAGCCAGTTATCATATATTTGAATTATGCACCGCCATGTAGCCAGGCATCATATATATGAATTATCTCATGTCATGTTTTTTTCATTACATATTCCATTTGTTGACAATCTGTATATATTGAACTACTCTTCATGTGTATCAGCCATTTGAGCTGGTTATGGAAAAATCAGGAGTGAAAACAAGGTCTTAAGAGCAGGCAATGGTACCTGTTGAAGCATATATCTCGATGGTTACAGGTAGCTCCTCAGAGGAGGATTCAGAGACAGATGACCAATCCTATATCCCACCTGAGGTGTATGCTCTAACTTGCAATGTTTATATTTCTCATATCATGCATATGATGTCTTGCATTGCTTAGTTTAGACATCATATGCACAATATTCAATTCCATCTGCTTAGTCTAGAGATCATAATGCGAGTGCCAGCTGCTTAGTATATGAATCAATTATGTCAATTATATCACGCCATCCAGTATACTTAGACAACATGTATGTGAATTATTTCATCCCAACCTATTTTAGAAAGACATCATATAGTTTCGTCATGTCATCCTGTTTAGATACTCATCATATGTTGAATTATGCCATTATATCCTGTTAAGTTATCCATCATATATCTGAAACTATGTCATGCTATCCTGTTTAGTGAGCCATCATATATGTGAAATTGTGTCATGCTATCCTATTTGGTTAGACAACATATATGTGAATTACCACATCTGTCTATCATACAATGTCTGTACATTCAATTTCTTTTCTTGTTTATCAGCCATTTGAATTTGAGGGGGTGATGGCAGTATCTAAGGGAGGAAAAACCCGTTCTTTACAAAAGACGGTGCTACTCGTCGATGTAGATAGAACCATGGTTATACTGGCCCATGAACTAGCCCCACCACACATAATCGAGACTCTTCTAGATTGCACACTTACATCGTTGGACAGAGAACCAGCTACAACTGATCTAACCCCAACCCCAGCAGATAGTAACCCACTTCTAGTTGACACAGCACCATGTCCACCACAAAGTACCCCCACACGAGCAGTTTGTAAAGCAACTACAATGCCCAAAGCACGAAGACCACCACAGCAAACCCAAACTTCGCGTTTAAAGCAGAAGAGCAATTGTTCTCAGGTCAGATTCTGTACCTATGGTCCATACTCCTTTGCTCTTGCATCACTGTATTTACTCATACCAACTACTTTCGAATTTGAAGGATCCAATTGAAACTCCAATGGCGCAACAAGTATGTTTTAAACCTATTTCTTTAACTGGATTGTTGTTCTAACTTCTTGCTCTATGTTGATTTCAGTTTCAGTTGTATAAACAGTTAGGTTCTCATGTGATGCACATTACAAGTGTTGCCAGTGTTGTGTAGTTTCTCACACTTATATTCTGTCTATGCTACTGTGTCTTAAAAATATATGATTTGAACTGTGTCTCTATCTTGATTTGCCAACATAAACTAGAATGATATGGACAATGCAGTAACCATAGTACATAGATATATGTTTGTTTCATGCTGTTATCCTGTCCACCTTACTACTGAACCGGTTTACCAAAATGGGTTTCATATACTACATGCTAAACCTGTGATGTGTCTGCTTGTTTCTCTTATAGAATGCAAACATAGTATTGAATAAGAGCACCCCACTATGCAATGTTAGAGAAAGCAATCCAGATAAGGTTCAAGATAGTGAGAAAACCCTATTGGTCTCCAAGAAAGGTGATAAAAACGATCTTGTAGATAGTGAGACAACCCCAAAGTCCTGCGTAGATGTAGTGTTTGAGTTACTAGCCAGTACCGCTGGCACAAGCTCTTCGAACTCGCTGCCTGAATCACTTCAGCTTCTTCAGTCTCAGCTACAAGCTGAAAGACATCAGTCAGCTATGTTGTGGCAAGAAGCTGAAGGATTGAGGAAGTCCCTGCAGAATTCAGATGCATACTTTCTTGTGCAATAGCAAGGCTGGAGTATTTAAGCGCCAAACAAGAGAAAGTTAATAAGCTTGCTAAGCATCTTGCCAGCATTATGGGTACCAGGATATTGTTTTTTGAGCTCTTCTGAAGTGGTTTCAGTTCTGTACTTGTTTTGCTGCGGCATTTATTTGCACTGGTCGCCAACTTTGATAACTAGTGTATGTGATATGCTGCTTTATTCCCTATATTTGCACTGGTGGCGAACTTTGATGCCTAGTGGATGTAATATGTGTAATAGCCGTGATAGTCTAGCGTAAGTTGCTTGCTTATTTATTTCCTTGTTGTCTTGCTTATTTGTTTGTTGTAGTCAGTGCACTTCTTTTTCCGCGGTTTGCTAGTGGCCGCAATAACCTATTTTTTAAAACTAGGCCACAATAACCATGGGCTACATATTTACTGTAGTGACCATGGGCCTCCTACGGGCCATAGAAACAATGGGCCTTCTATGGGCCATAGAACTATGGGCCTTCTACGGGCCGTAGCATCAATGGGCCTTCTACGGGCCGTATGATCGATTGGCCAAACATGGGCCAATAATGGACCACATTATGGGTCCTAAACAGGCTAGAGTTTGAATCGTCCGTTCATGGGCCAACCATAACGGGTCATTGTTAATCGGTCGTATTTGATGACGCTATAAAAATGGCCCAACGGATAAACGGGCCACAACCGGGTCGACTGTAACCACGGGCTGAATTTGGCTCACAAGCAGAAAATGACAGTAATGGGCCGTAAGTAATCGAATGTTGGAAATGAGCCCAAGAATAAATGGGCCCTGAGAAGGCCGAAAGATAACTCGGGCTGGAAACGGGCCAATGGAATAATTGGCCGTTAATGGGTAAAAAGTGATACACTATTCATTAGGGGCCAGTTTCACCACGGGCCGTTAATGGGCCAAGAGTTACAAAGGGCCTCATATGGGCCGAAATACGTCATGGGCCATACATGGGCCGGAAGTTACAACGGGCTGGAATCATATTGGACGGCCCAGATGATTCTACTGGGCCTAATTCGGATAGGCCGTAACGGGCCCTAAGTTAGTGGGCTGTAAATGGGCTATATGTGAATAGGCCTTTAACAGGCTTTCCGTGGGCCGGCCCGCTACCTTTTGACCAAGTCAAACGGGCTAGCATTTTCACAGGAATGGGCCTCTGGTGGGCCGTGCCATGTGTCGACGTATCATAGGGGCCTTCGGTCCAATGACTGGATGACATCTGTCCCAACAGTGAGCTGACACGTGGTTCCTCTGGCCATTGAGAATTTTACACGTGGAAAATCCCCAGTGGTCCGGGTTGTTAATGGGTTATCAGATCCAAACCGTAACCCAATAACTTAACGTCGACCTGTTACGGTGGATGCCATGTGTCGGTTACCCTTAACGAAAGCAATTCTATGACGCGCGATTTATCATCATGGAAGTGGACACTTGCGTGATGATAATTTTGGTAATGTCATGGAACACTTCTACGACAACACATGTATGACTATCTTGATTCTATCATAAAATCGTCATGGATGTACATGCACGATAGAAAACGTGAACCACTATGACAAACACGTATCATTATGGAAGTGTATTTTTTTTGTAGTGGGTGGACACACCCCCTAGTTTTATTACTAGTTTTTTAGCAGAAGATGTAACTGTTATTTGAATTAATAAAGCTAGCCATGAAGGCCTTCCCGTCAAAAAAAGATCAAATATCTAATAACTGACTATGTATGGTATGTAGCCTATGCGCAGGGAGGTGTGATTGCTACTCCTAGCAAGAATCGTAAGGAATTCATCAGCCACATAGGGCACATGCAACCGGAAGGGGGAATCAAAGAACACCTACAATACTGATACTTCTTGAGATTGTGTTGGTTTTTCCCTTGAAGAGGAAAGGGTGATGCAACAAAGTAGACTAAGTATTTCCCTCAGTTTGAGAACCAAGGTATCAATCCAGTAGGAGACAACGCACAGGTCACCGAATACCTGCACAAATAATCAACAAACTTGCACCCAACACGATAAAGGGGTTGTCAATCCCTTCACGGTTATTTGCAAAAGTGAGATCTCATAGAGATAGATAAACGATAAAGTAAATATTTTTGGTATTTTTCGTTTATAGATCAGAAAGTAAAAGATTACAAAATAGTAGATCGGAAACTAGTATGATGGAAAATAGAACTTGAATGATGGAAAAGAGAACTTGTATGATGGAAAAGAGACCCGGGGGCCATAGGTTTCACTAGTGGCTTCTCTCAAGATAGCAAATCATACGGTGGGTGAACAAATTACTGCCGAGCAATTGATAGAAAAGCGCATAATTATGACAATATCTAAGGCAATGATCATGAACATAGGCATCACGTCCGTGTCAAGTAGACTGAAACGATTCTGCATATGCTACTATTACTCCACACATCGACCGACTCCTGACTGCATCTAGAGTATTAAGTTCATAAAGAACAAAGTAACACATTAAGTAAGATGACATGATGTAGAGGAATTAACTCAAGCAATATGATGAAAACCCCATCTTTTTATCCTCGATGGCAACAATACAATACGTTCCTTGCTGCCCCTACTATCACTGGGAAAGGACACCACAAGATTGAACCCAAAGCTAAGAACCTCTCCATTGCAAGAAAAACCAATATAGTAGGCCAAACTAAACCGATAATTTGAAGAGACTTGCAATGATATAAAATCATGCATATAAGAATTTAGAGAAGACTCAAATAATATTCATAGATAATCTGATCATAAATCCACAATTCATCGGATCTCGGCAAACACTACAAAAGAATATTACATCGAATAGATCTCCAAGAACATCGAGGATAACATGGTATTGAGAATCAAAGAGAGAGAAGAAGCCATCTAGCTACTAGCTATGGACTCGTAGGCCTGTAAACTACTCACGCTTCACCCAAAGGGTAATGGTGTTGATGTAGAAGCCCTTCGTGATTGAATCCCCCTCCAGCAGGACGCCGGAAAAGGCCCCTAGATGGGATCTCACTGTTATAGAAGGTTGCGGCGGTGGAAAAGT
The DNA here is from genome assembly GCF_018294505.1 of Triticum aestivum. Lineage (NCBI taxonomy): Eukaryota > Viridiplantae > Streptophyta > Magnoliopsida > Poales > Poaceae > Triticum > Triticum aestivum. Next base: position 405,572,943 of record NC_057807.1, read on the forward strand.
ATTTTCGTGGCTCCCCCTGAAGTTTTTGGGGTATAAGAGTATATATAGGCGAAAGAACTCGGCCAGGAGAGCTCCGAGGGGCCCACGAGGTAGGAGGGCAAGCCCTACCCCCTGGGCGCGCCCTCCACCCTCATGGCCGCCTCGTTGCATCTCCGACTTCATCTCCAAGTCTCCTAGTTTGCTTCCGGTCCAAGAAAGATCATCGCGAAAGTTTCATTCCATTTGGACTCTGTTTGGTATTCCTTTTCTGCGAAACTCTAAAATAGTCAAAAAACATAAACTAGCACTAGGCTCTAGGTTAATAGGTTAGTCCCAAAAATAATATAAATAGCATATAAATGTGTATAAAACATCCAAAACAGATAATATAATAGCATGGAGCAATAAAAAATTATAGATATGTTGGAGACGTATCAAGCATCCCCAAGCTTAATTCCTGCTCGTCTTTGAGTAGGTAAATGATAAAAATAGAATTTTTGATGTGGAATGTGATGTCTACTATGTAACCTTCTTCTTGTAGACGTTGTTGGGCCTCCAAGTGCAGAGGTTTGTAGGACAGTAGCAAATTTCCCTCAAGTGGATGACCTAAGGTTTACAATCCGTGGGAGGCGTATGATGAAGATGGTCTCTCTCAAACAACCTTGCAACCAAATAACAAAGAGTCTCTTCTGTCCCCAACACACCCAATACAATGGTAAATTGTATAGGTGCACTAGTTCAGCGAAGAAATGGTGATACAAGTGCAATATGGATAGTAGATATGGATTTTTGTAATCTGAAAATATAAAAACAGCAAGGTAGCAAGTAACAAAAGTGAGCGAAAACGGTATTGCAATGCTACAAAACAAGGCCTGGGCTTCATACATTCACTAGTGCAAGTTCTCTCAACAAGGATAACATAATTAGATCATATAAAAATCCCTCAACATGCAACAAAGAGTCACTCCAAAGTCACTAATAGCGGAGAACAAACAAAGAGATTATTGTAGGGTACAAAACCACCTCAAAGTTATTCTTTCCAATCAATCCATTGGGCTATTCCTGTAAGTGTCACAAACATCCCTAGAGTTCGTAGTAAAATAACACCTTAAGACACACATCAACCAAAACCCTAATGTCACCTAGATACTCCAATGTCACCATGAGTATCCGCGGGTATGATTATACGATATGCATCACACAATCTTAGATTCATCTATTCAAACCAACATAAACAACTTCATAGAGTGCTCCAAAGTTTCTACCAGAGAGTCAAGACAAAAATGTGTGCCAACCCCTATGCATAGATTCCCAAGATCACGGAACCCGCAAGTTGATCACCAAAACATACATCAAGTAGATCACGTGAATATCCCATTGTCGACACAGATAAGTGATGACCCACAAGTATAGGGGATCTATCATAGTCCTTTTGATAAGTAAGAGTGCCAAACCCAACGAGGAGCAGAAGGAAATGACAAGCGGTTTTCAGTAAGGTATTCTCTGCAAGCACTGAAACTGTAGGTAACAGATAGTTTTGTGGTAAGATAATTTGTAACGGGTAACAAGCAATGAAAGTAAATAAAGTGCAGCAAGGTGGCCCAATCCTTTTTTGTAGCAAAGGACAAGCCTGGACAATTTCTTATAATGAGAAAAGCACTCCCGAGGACACATGGGAATTATCTTTAAGCTAGTTTTCATCACGCTCATATGATTCACATTTGGTACTTTGATATTTTGATATGTGGGTGGACCGGTGCTTGGGTACTGCCCTTACTTGGACAAGCATCCCACTTATGATTAACCCCTATTGCAAGCATCCGCAACTACAAAAGAAGTATTAAGGTAAACCTAACCACAGCATTAGACATATGGATCCAAATCAGCCCCTTACGAAGCAACGCATAAACTAGGGTTTAAGCTTCTGTCACTCTAGCAACCCATCATCTACTTATTACTTCCCAATGCCTTCCTCTAGGCCCAAATAATGGTGAAGTGTCATGTAGTCGACGTTCACATAACACCACTAGAGGAGAGACAACATACATCTCATCAAAATATCGAACGAATACCAAATTCACATGACTACTAATAGCAAGACTTCACCCATGTCCTCAGGAACAAACGTAACTACTCACAAAGCATATTCATGTTCATAATCAGAGGAGTATTAATATGCATTAAGGATCTGAACATATGATCTTCCACCAAGTAAACCAATTAGCATCAACTACAAGGAGTAATCAACACTACTAGCAACCCACAGGTACCAATTTGTGGTTTTGATACAAGATTGGATACAAGAGATGAACTAGGGTTTTGAGAGGAGATGGTGCTGGTGAAGATGTTGATGGAGATTGACCCCCTCCCGATGAGAGGATCGTTGGTGATGACGATGGTGATGATTTCCCCCTCCCGGAGGGAAGTTTCCCCGGCAGAACAGCTCCGCCAGAGCCCTAGATTGGTTCCGCCAAGGTTCCGCCTCGTGGCGGCGGAGTTTCGTCCCGTAAGCTTGCTTATGATTTTTTCCAGGGTAAAAGCCTTCATATAGCAGAAGATGGGCACCGGAGGGCCACCAGGGGGCCCAGGAGACAGGGGGCGCGCCCAGTAGGCGCGCCCCCACCCTCCTGGCCAGGGTGTGGGCCCCCTCTGGTGTTTTCTTCGCTCAATAATTCTTATTAATTCCAAAAATAACTTCCGTGGAGTTTCAGGATTTTTGGAGCTGTGTAGAATAGGTTTCCAATATTTGCTCCTTTTCCAGCCAGAATTCCAGCTGCCGGCATTCCCCCTCTTCATGGTAAACCTTGTAAAATAAGAGAGAATAGCCATAAGTATTGAGACATAATGTGTAATAACAGCCCATAATGCAATAAATATTGATATAAAAGCATGATGCAAAATGGACGTATCAACTCCCCCAAGCTTAGACCTCGCTTGTCCTCAAGCGGAAGCCGAAGTCGAAAAATATGTCCACATGTTTATACATAGAGGTGTCGATAAAAAAATAAAATACGAACATGAGGGCATCATGATCATTCTTATAAAAGCAACATATATAGATTTTGTCATATGATTTCTTATGCTCAAGTAACAATCAATTCACAATGTCAAGTATGGTTCAAAACTTCATTGAGAACTAACAAACTATAATCTCAGTCATTGAAGCAATTGCAACTTATCATAACATCAGAAAGAGTCAAGAATATAGCTTTTCAGCAAGTCCACATACTCAACCATCATATAGTCTTCTACAATTGCTAACACTCACGCAATACTTGTGGTTATAGAGTTTTAATCGGACACTGAGAAAGATAGGGGCTTATTGTGTTGCCTCCCAATGTATTCACCTTTGGGTGATGTCAACAATAATAATTCATGCTAACTTACATCCAATTGGATATATATATATATATATATATATGTATATATCAGGATCTTTCAAACACGAGGAGCTTGCCAAAGGATAAAATGAAAAAGGGAAAGGTGAAGATCACCTTGACTCAAGCATAAAGTAAAAACATAAAGTAAAAGATAGGCCCTTCGCAGAGGGAAGCATAGGTTGTCATGTGCTTTTAGGGTTGGATGCACAAAATCTTAATGCAAAAGAATGTCACTTTATATTGCCACTTGTGATATGAACCTTTATTATGCAGTCCGTCGCTTTTATTACTTCCATATCACACGATCGTATAAAGCTTATTTTCTCCGCACTAATAAGTCATACATATTTAGAGAGCAATTTTTATTGCTTGCAACATGACAACTTACTTGAAGGATCTTACTCAATCCATAGGTAGGTATGGTGGACTCTCATGGCAAAACTGGGTTTAAGGATATTTGGAAGCACAAGTAGTATCTCTACTTGGTGCAAGGAATTTTGGCTAGCATGAGGGGGAAAGGCAAGCTCAACATGTTGGGAAGATCAATGACAATATACTTTAACTGAGATGTGAGAAAACATAAACCATTACGTTGTCTTCCTTGTCCAACATCAACTCTTTAGCATGTCATACTTAATGAGTGCTCACAATCATAAAAGATGTCCAAGATAGTATATTTATATGTGAAAACCTCTCTTTCCTTATTACTTCCTATTAATTGCAACGATGACCAAAACTACGTTTGTCAACTCTCAACAACTTTTATGCCTCATACTCTTTATATGTGAAGTCATTACTATCCATAAGATCAATATGAACTCTTTTATTCTTTTTATTCTTTCTACTTTCTCAAGATCATAGCAAGATAGCAAAGCCCTTGACTCAACACTAATCTTTATTATAGATAGCTCACGGACTCGATTACATAAAGAGATCACAAAGCAAAACTCAAAACTAATTCATACCAAAACTTCAATCTACTAGATCAAGATACTACTAAAAGGATCGAACTAAGTAAAACGGTAAAGATAGGAGTGTGATGGTGATACGATACCGGGGCACCTCCCCCAAGCTTGGCAGTTGCCTAGGGGAGTGCCCATACCCATGTGATTATGTCCTCGGAGGTGGTGAAGTAGGAGTTGTTGATGATGTAGGCTTGTCGTCCATCTTCCAAGGCATAGGCTCACCATCATAGAAGGATGATCGAGTCTCCGGGATCCTCAAATCTGCAGCCAAACTCATCCTCTTGAATCTATATTCATACTCACAGTTTTGGTTTTGCAGGTCATAGATCTGGGCTTGGAGGTGCTCGATTTTCTCTTGAAGCTTAAAGATGGTCTCCCCAATGATCTTGGCATCCAGCTTGTGGTTGTTGGTGAACTCCGTGATCATCATCTGGTTGGCGTTGAGTCCACGCTCCACCATCCCTTGACACTTGAAAACTTGTTGCTCCATGGCTTCGAGCTTTGTCTCCATGCTTCCGGTACGCCTTGGTCCCTCCACATCGCGGATGTGCAGCACCCCCTCACGCATCTCAATGGTTTGAGGGTGTTGCAGCACCTCCGCGAGATAGGGGTTGATAACCCTCTCGAAAAATTTGTCCTTGGGAGCACTTGGAGACGTCATGGTGCTCTAGATCTGTAAGAAAAACAGCTCGAAACGAAAACAAAGGATATTTGCATGATACGGTGGTCAAAACCTTCGGGAGATTATATAATGAATTTTTACCAACCAAAATACGTAATGTGCAAGAAAACGGAGTCCGGGAGGCACACGAGGTGGCCACGAGACAGGGGGCGCGCCCAGGAAGGGTGGGCGCGCCCTCCACCCTCGTGGAGGCCTCGTGTCCTTCCCGGATTACTTCTTGCTTTCCAAAATTCTTAAATATTCCAAAACGGAGAAAAATTGCCATTAGAACTGTTTTGGAGTCGGTTTACTTACCGTACCACATACCTATTCCTTTTCGGAGTCTGAAACATTCTGGAAAGTGTCCCTTATGTATTCCTCCGGGGTTACGGTCTCAATAATATTAGTTTCAACATTGATAGGATTACCTGAGATATAATGTTTGATTCTTTGACCGTTCACCACCCTCAGACTTGTGCCTTCGAAGTTGTTGATTTTTATGGCGCCGGAACGATATACCTCCCCGATAACGTAAGGACCTTCCCATTTAGAGAGAAGTTTTCCTGCAAAAAATCTTAAACGAGAGTTGAATAGCAACACATAATCACCTACGTTAAACTCACGCTTTTGTATCCTTTTGTCATGCCATCTTTTAACTTTTTCTTTGAACAGCTTGGCATTCTCATAGGCTTGGGTTCTCCATTCATCAAGTGAGCTAATATCAAATAACCTCTTCTCACCGGCAAGTTTGAAGTCATAGTTGAGCTATTTAATAGCCCAATATGCTATATGTTCAAGTTCAAGAGGTAAGTGACATGCTTTTCCATAAACCATCTTACACGGAGACATACCCATAGGATTTTTATATGCAGTTCTATAGGCCCATAATGCATCATCAAGTTTCTTGGACCAATTCTTTCTAGATCTATTCACAGTCTTTTGCAAAATTAATTTGAGCTCTCTATTGCTCAACTCTACTTGACCACTAGACTGCGGGTGATAAGGAGATGCAATTCTATGATTAACATCATACTTAGCAAGCATCTTACGGAAAGCACCATGAATAAAATGTGAACCACCATCAGTCATAAGATATCTAGGGACTCCAAACCTCGGAAAAATAACTTCTTTAAGCATCTTAATAGAGGTGTTATGATCAGCACTACTAGTTGGAATAGCTTCTACCCACTTAGTAACGTAATCAACAGCAACTAAAATATGTGTGTAACCATTAGAGGCAGGAAAAGGTCCCATATAATCAAAGCCCCAAACATCAAATGGTTCAATAACAAGAGAATAATTCATAGGCATTTCTTGACGTCTACTAATATTACCAATTCTTTGACATTCATCACAAGACAAGACAAACTTACGAGCATCTTTGAAGAGAGTAGGCCAATAAAAACCGGATTGCAATACCTTATGTGCAGTTCTATCTCCAGCGTGGTGTCCTCCATATGATTCAGAGTGACACTTGCGTAGGATCTGTTCCTGTTCATGCTCAGGTACACAACGTCTAATAACACCATCTACTCCTTCTTTATAAAGGTGTGGGTCATCCCAGAAGTAATGTCTTAAATCATAAAAGAACTTTTTCTTTTGCTGGTATGTGAAACTAGGTGGTATAAATTTAGCAACAATGTAATTAGCATAATCAGCATACCAAGGAGCAGTACGAGAAGCATTAATGACCGCTAATTGTTCATCAGGAAAGCTATCATCAATAGGTAGTGGGTCATCAAGAACATTCTCTAACCTAGACAAGTTGTCTGCAACGGGGTTCTCAGCTCCCTTTCTATCAATAATATGCAAATCAAATTCTTGGAGCAAGAGAACCCATCTAATAAGTCTAGGCTTAGCATCTTTCTTTTCCATAAGATATTTAACAGCAGCATGATCAGTGTGAATAGTAACTTTGGAATCAACAATATAAGGTCTGAACTTATCACAAGCAAATACAACTGCTAAGAACTCTTTTTCAGTAGTAGCATAATTTCTCTGGGCAGTATCAAGAGTTTTACTAGCATACTGGATAACATTCAATTTCTTATCAACTCTTTGCCCTAGAACAGCACCTACAGCATAATCACTAGCATCACACATAATTTCAAAAGGTAAATTCCAATCAGGTGGCTGAACAATAGGTGCAGTGATCAAAGCTTTCTTAAGTATTTCAAATGCTTCTACGCAATCATCATCAAAGACAAAAGGAATATCTTTTTGCAATAAATTAGTCAGAGGCCTAGAGATTTTAGAAAAGTCCTTAATGAACCTCCTATAAAAACCGGCATGACCAAGGAAACTTCTTATACCTTTTATGTCCTTGGGACATGGCATCTTTTCAATAGCATCAACTTTAGCTTTATCAACTTCAATACCTCTCTCAGAAATCTTATGCCCCAAGACAATGCCTTCATTAACCATAAAGTGGCACTTTTCCCAATTCAAGACGAGACTAGTGTCTTCACATCTCTGCAAAACTCGATCAAGGTTGCTCAAGCAATCATCAAAAGAGGATCCATAAACGGAGAAATCATCCATGAATACCTCACAAATCTTTTCACAAAAGTCAGAGAATATAGCCATCATGCATCTTTGAAAGGTAGCAGGTGCATTACATAAACCAAAAGGCATACGTCTATAAGCAAAAGTACCGAAAGGGCAAGTAAAAGTAGTTTTTGATTGATCCTCCGCTGACACAGGTATTTGAGAGAAACCAGAATAACCATCTAGAAAGCAGAAATGTGTGTGTTTGGATAGTCTTTCTAGCATTTGATCAATAAAAGGTAAAGGGTAATGATCTTTCTTAGTAGCTTTATTTAATTTACGGAAATCAATTACCATCCTATAACCTGTAATAATTCTTTGCGGGATCAATTCATCTTTATCATTAGGAACGACAGTAATACCTCCCTTTTTAGGAACGCAATGGACAGGACTTACCCAATCACTATCAGCAACGGGATAAATTATACCTGCCTCAAGGAGCTTTAGTATCTCCTTTCTTACCACTTCTTTCATCTTAGGATTTAATCGTCGTTGAGGATCTCTAACTGGTTTGGCATCTTTCTCCACTTTAATTTTGTGTTGGCATAGAGTGGGACTAATGCCATTAAGATCATCCAGAGTATATCCAATAGCAGCACGGTGCTTCTTCAGAGTTTTCAGTAATCTTTCTTCTTCTTGCTCTGAAAGGTTAGCACTAATAATAACAGGATATATTTTCTTTTCATCAAGATAAGCATACTTAAGATTATCAGGTAATGGTTTGAGCTCAAACACGGGATCACCCTTTGGTGGAGGGGGATCCCCTAGGATTTCAACAGGTAAGTTGTGTTTCAGAATAGGACCTTGTTGAAGGAACACTTCATCTATCTCCCTTCTTTGATTCATGAACATATCATTTTCATGGTCTAGAAAATATTGTTTAACGGATCAGTAGGAGGCACGGCAATAGAAGCAAGACCAATAATCTCATCCTTACTAGGTGATTCTTTATCACAGGGTTATCTATGAAACTTAGCAAAATTAAACTCATGAGACATATCCCCTAAGCCAATTGTAACAACATCCTTTTTGCAATCAATCCTAGCATTAACAGTATTCAAGAAGGGTCTACCAAATATAATGGGACAAAAGTCATCTTGTGGGGAACCAAGAACAAGAAAATCAGTAGGATATTTAACTTTCCACACAAGACTTCAACATCTCTAACAATCCCAACTGGCTTAATGGTATACCTATTAGCAAGCTTAATAGTAACATCAATACCTTCTATTTCAGTGGGTTCAATATCATGCATAATTTGCTTATATAAGGAATGAGGTATTGCACTAGCACTATCACCCATATCACATAAGCCATGATAAAAATGATCTCCTATTTTAACAGAAATAACATGCATGCCTACAACAGGTCTATGTATCTTAGCATCTGGTCTAGCAATTTTAGCAGCCTGTTCACAGAAGTAAATAACATGCCCATCTAAATTATCATCCAAGATATCTTTAACCATAGCAATAGTAGGTTCAAGTTTGATTTGCTCAGGAGGTGTATAAGTCCTAGTATTACTCTTACGAACAACAGTTGAAGTTTTAGCATGATCCTTCATCCTAACAGGAAAAGGAGGTTTCTCAACATAAGTAGTAGGAACAATAGGATCATCATAAGTGATAGTCTTTTCTTCAACTATAATAGGTGCAACTACTTTTACTTCAATGGGGGGATTATATTTAAACCACTTCTCCTTAGGGAGATCAACGTGAGTAGCAAAGGATTCACAAAAAGCAGCTACTATCTCAGAGTCAAGTCCATACTTAGCGCTAAATCCACGAAAAGCATCGGTATCCATAAAAGATTTAACACAATCAAACTTAGGTGTTATACCTGACTCCTTACCATCGTCGGAACCCCAATCTTTAGAGTTGCGTTTAATTCTTTCCAATAAATCCCACTTGAATTCAGTAGTCTTCAGCATATAAGAACCAGCACAAGAAGTATCGAGCATGGTGCGATCATTGAGAGAAAGCCGAGCATAAATTTTTTGAATAATCATTTCTCTTGAGAGCTCATGATTGGGGCATGAATATAACATTGACTTAAGCCTCCCCCAAGCTTGAGCGATGCTTTCTCCTTCGCGAGGCTAGAAATTATATATGTAATTACGATCATGATGAACAAGATGCATAGGATAGAACTTCTAGTGAAATTCCAAGTTCAGTCATTTATAATTCCAAGATCCAGTATCATCACATAGCCTATACCATGTCAATGCATCTCTCTTCAAAGATAAAGGGAAGACCCTTCTTTTGACAACATCATCGGGAATACCTGCAAGCTTAAATAATCCACAAACTTCATCCACAAAGATAAGGTGTTAATCGGGATGCAATGTTCCATCTCCTGCAAAGGGATTAGCTAGCAGTTTCTCTATCATACCCGAAGGAATATCAAAGTAAACATTTTCAGTAGGTTCAGCAACTCTTTGCTCTACTAGTCGGGGTGAAGATACCCCGAACAAGCCCCTCAAAGGATTAGTTTCCATAGTAACAAGTGACAGAAAATTTCAGCACACTATATAAATGTTTCCTTACCAAGTTCCACTCACCAAAGGCGCTTCACTCCCCGGCAACGGCACTAGAAAAGAGTCTTGATGACCCACAAGTATAGGGGATCTATCGTAGTCCTTTCGATAAGTAAGAGTGTCGAACCCAATGAGGAGTAGAAGGAAATGACAAGCATTTTTCAGTAAGGTATTCTCTGCAAGCACTGAAATTGTAGGTAACATATAGTTTTGTGATAAGATAATTTGTAACGGGTAACAAACAATGAAAGTAAACAAAGTGCAGCAAGGTGGCCCAATCCTTTTCATAGCAAAGGACAAGCCTGGACAATTTCTTATAATGGGAAAAGCGCTCCCGAGGACACATGGGAATTATCGTCAAGCTAGTTTTCATCACGCTCATATGATTCGCGTTCGGTACTTTGATAATTTGATATGTGGGTGGACCGGTGCTTGGGTACTGCCCTTACTTGGACAAGCATCCCACTTATGATTAACCCCTATTGCAAGCATCCGCAACTACAAAAGAAGTATTAAGGTAAACCTAACCACAACATTAACATATGGATCCAAATCAGCCCCTTACGAAGCAACGCATAAACTAGGGTTTAAGCTTCTTTCACTCTAGCAACCCATCATCTACTTATTACTTCCCAAAGCCATCGTCTAGGCCCAAATAATGGTGAAGTGTCATGTAGTCGACGTTCACATAACACCACTAGAGGAGAGACAACATACATCTCATCAAAATATCGAACGAATACCAAATTCACATGACTACTAATAGCAAGACTTCACCCATGTCCTCAGGAACAAACGTAACTACTCACAAAGCATATTCATGTTCATGATCAGAGGAGTATTAATATGAATTAAGGATCTGAACATATGATCTTCCACCAAGTAAACCAATTAGCATGAACTACAAGGAGTAATCAACAATACTAGCAACCCATAGGTACCAATTTGTGGTTTTGATACAAGATTGGATACAAGAGATGAACTAGGGTTTTGAGAGGAGATGGTGCTGGTGAAGATGTTGATGGAGATTGACCCCCTCCCGATGAGAGGATCGTTGGTGATGATGATGGTGATGATTTCCCCCTCCCGGAGGGAAGTTTCCCCGGCAGAACAGCTTCGCCGGAGCCCTAGATTGGTTCTGCCAAGGTTCCGCCTCATGGCGGCGGAGTTTCGTCCCGTAAGCTTGTTTATGATTTTTTTTCCAGGGTAAAAGCCTTCATATAGCAGAAGATGGGCACCAGAGGGCCACTAGGGGGCCCAGGAGATAGGGGCGCGCCCAGTAGGGGTGGGGCCCCCCACCCTCCTGGCTAGGGTGTGGGCCCCCTCTGGTGTTTTCTTCGCTCAATAATTCTTATTAATTCCAAAAGATAACTTCCGTGGAGTTTCAGGATTTTTGGAGCTGTGCAGAATAGGTTTCCAATATTTGCTCCTTTTCCAGCCAGAATTCCAGCTGCCGGCATTCCCCCTCTTCATGGTAAACCTTGTAAAATAAGAGAGAATAGCCATAAGTATTGAGACATAATGTGTAATAACAGCCCGTAATGCAATAAATATTGATATAAAAGCATGATGCAAAATGGACGTATCAATAAGCACATGGAAGACATACATCAAGTGTTCTCAAATCCTTAAAGACTCATTCCGATAAGATAGCTTCAAAGGGAACACTCAATCCATTACAAGAAGGTAGAGGGGGAGAAACATCATAAGATCCAACTATAATAGCAAAGCTCGTGATACATCAAGATCGTGCCACATCAAGAACACGAGAGAGAGAGAGAGAGAGAGATCAAACACATAGCTAGTGGTACATACCCTCAGCCCTGAGGGTGAACTACTCCCTCCTCGTCATGGAGAGCGCCGGGATGATGAAGATCGCCACCGGTGATGGTTCCCCCCTCTGGCAGGGTGCCAAAACAGGGTCCCGATTGGTTTTTTGGTGGCTACAGAGGCTTGCGGCAGCGGAACTCCCGATCTAGGTTTCTTTTCGAGGGTTTCTGTATTTATAGGAATTTTTGGCGTCGGTTTCACATCAGGGGGGTCTCCGAGTTAGCCATGAGGTAGGGGGCGCGCCCAGGGGGTAGGGCGCGCTCTCCACCCTCGTGGATGACTCGGGACTCTTCTGGCCCAATTCTTTTGCTTTGGGGGCTTCTTCTGGTCCATAAAAAATCTCCGTAAATTGGCAGGTCAATTGGACTTCATTTGGTATTCCTTTTCTGTAAAACTCAAAAACTAGTAAAAAACAGAAATGGGCACTAGGCTCTAGGTTAATAGGTTAGTCCCAACAATCATATAAAAAGCATATAAATGCATATAAAACATCCAAGATGGATAATATAATAGCATGGAACAATCAAAAATTATAGATACGTTGGAGACGTATCAAGCATCTCCAAGCTTAATTCCTGCTCGTCCTCGAGTAGGTAAATGATAAAAACAAAATTTTTGATGTGGAATGCAACCTAACATATTTATCCATGTAATCTTCTCTACTATGGGAAGAATATTCAGATCCATAAGATTCAAAACAAAAGTTTAATATTGACATAAAACAATAATACTTCAAGCGTACTAACAAGGCAATTATGTCTTCTCAAAATAACATGGCCAAAGAAAGCTTATCCCTACAAAATCATATAGTCTTGCTATGCTCAAACTTCATCACACAAAATATTTAAATCATGCACAACCCCGATGACAAGCCAAGCAATTGTTTCATACTTCTGATGTTCTCAACCTTTTTCAATCTTCACGCAATACATGAGCATGAGCCATGGATATAACACTATAGGTGGAATAGAATGGTGGTTGTGGAGAAGACAAAAAGGAGAAGATAGTCTCACATCAACTAGGCGTATCAGTGAGCTATGGAGATGTCCATCAATAGATATCAATGTGAGTGAGTAGGTATTGCCATGTAACGGATGCACTAGAGCTATAAGTGTATGAAAGCTCAAGAAGAAACTAAGTGAGTGTGCAGCCAACTTGCTTGCTCATGAAGACCTAGGGCGATTTGAGGAAGCCCATCGTTGGAATATACAAGACAAGTTCTATAATGAAAAATTACCACTAGTATAGTGACAAAATAGGAGACTCTCTATATCATGAAGATCATGGTGCTACTTTGAAGCACAAGTGTGGTAAAAGGATAGTAGCATTGCCCCTTCTCTCTTTTTCTCTCATTTTTTTTTTGATTTTTTTGATTTTTTGGGCCTTCTATTTTTTTGGCCTCTTTTTTTTATTTTTTTAATTCTTATTTTTCGTCCAGAGTCTCATCCCGACTTGTGGGGGAATCATAGTCTCCATCATCCTTTCCTCACATGGGACAATGCTCTGATAATGAAGATCATCACACTTTTATTTACTTACAACTCAAGAATTACAACTCGATGCTTATAACAAAAATATGACTCTATGTGAATGCCTCCGGCGGTGTACCGGGATGTGCAATGATTCAAGAGTGACATGTATGAAAGAATTGTGAATGATGGCTTTGCCACAAATACGATGTCAACTACATGATCATGCAAAGCAATATGACAATGGTGATGCGTGTCATAATAAACGGACTGGTGGAAAGTTGCATAGCAATATATCTTGGAATGGCTATGGAAATGCCATAATAGGTAGGTATGGTGGCTGTTTTGAGGAAGGTATATGGTGGGTGTATGGTACCGGCGAAAGTTGCACGGTACAAGAGAGGCTAGCAATGGTGGAAAGGTGAGAGTGTGTATAATCCATGGAGTCAACATTAGTCATAAAGAACTCACATACTTATTGCAAAAATCTACAAGTCATCGAAACCAAGCACTACACGCATGCTCCTAGGGGAAGTGTTGGTAGGAGTTAACCATCGCGCGATCCCGACCTCCACACAAAGGAATACAATCAAAAAATAAATCATGCTCCGACTTCATCACATAACGGTTCACCATACGTACATGCTACGGGAATCACAAACCTCAACACAAGTATTTCTCCAATCCACAATTACTCACTAGCATGACTCTAATTTTACCATCCTCATATCTCAAAACAATCATAACGAATCAAACTTCTCATAGTATTCAATGCACTTTATATGAAAGTTTTTATTATATCCCTCTTGGATGCCTATCATATTAGGACTAGTTTTATAACCCAAGAAAATTACCATGTTGTTTAAGACTCTCAAAATAATATAAGTGAATCATGAGAGTTCATCTATTTCTTCAAAATAAAACCACCGTCGTGCTCTAAAATATATAAGTGAAGCATTAGAGCAAACGACAAAGTACTCCAAAAGATATAAGTGAAGATCAATGAGTAGTGGAATAATTGTGCAACTATGTGAAGACTCTCTAACATTTAATAATTCTAGATCTTGGGAAATTATTCAAACAGAAGGCAAAACAAAATAAAATGACATGACGCTCCAAGCAAAACACATATCATGTGGTAAATAAAAATATAGCTCCAAGTAAGGTTACCGATGAACGAAGACGAAAGAGGGCATGCCATCCGGAGCATCCCCAAGCTTAGGCTCTTGGTTGTCCTTGAATATTTCCTTGGGGTGCCTTGGGCATCCCCAAGCTTATGCTCTTGCCACTCCTTATTCCATAGTCCATCAAATCTCTACCCAAAATTTGAAAACTTCACAACACAAAACTCAACAGAAAACTCGTAACCTTCGCTAGTATAAGAAAATAAAATCACCACTTTTGGTACTGTTGTGAACTAATTCTAAATTCATATTGGTATTATATCTACTGTATTCCAACTTCTCTATGGTTTATACCCTCCGATACTACTCATAGATTCATCAAAATAAGCAAACAACACAATGAAAATAGAATCTGTCAAAAACAGAACAGTCTGTAGTAATCTGGAAACTTTCCCTACTTCTATAACTTCAAAAATTCTGAAAAAATTAGTTCCACCTGAGTAATTTGTTCACCAATCCATATCAAGAAGGTATAGGTCAGAATCACATTTCGATAAGGTTCTGGAAATTATTTACTGAGCGCAAAAGTTTCTGATTTTCAGCAGGATAAACACAACTATCACCACAAGCTATCCTAAAGGCTTTACTTGGCACTTTATTGAAACAAAAGCTATAAAACATGATTAATAAAGTAGCTTAATCACGTGAACACACAAAAACAGTAGGGGGTAAATATTGGGTTGTCTCCCAACAAGTGCTTTTCTTTAATGCCTTTTAGCTAGGCATGATGATTTCAACGATGCTCACATGAAAGATAAGAATTGAAACATAAGGAGAGCATCATGAAGCATATGACTAGCACATTTAAGTCTAACCCACTTCCTACGCATAGAGATTTTGTGAGAAAACAACTTATGAGAACAATAATTAACTAGCATAGGAAGGAAAAACAAGCATAACTTCAAGATTTTCAACACATAGAGAGGAAACTTGATATTATTGAAATTCCTACAAGCATATATTCCTCCCTCATAATAGTTTTCAGTAGCATCATGAGTGAATTCAACAATATAACTATCACATAAAGCATTATTTTCATGATGCACAAGCATAAAAATTTTATTACTCTCCACATAAGCAAATTTCTTCTCATGAATAGTAGTGAGAGCAAACTCAACAAAATAACTATCATGTGAGGCATAATCCAATTGAAAATTAAAATCAAGATGACAAGTTTCATGGTTATCATTATTATTTATAGCATACATGTAATCACGATAATCATCATAGATAGCAACTTTTTTTTCTCATAATCAATTCGAACCTCTTCCGAAATAGTGGATTCATCACTAAATAAAGTCATGACCTCTCCAAATCCACTTTCATCAATATAATCATCATAAATAGGAGGCATGCTTTAATCATAATAAATATTCTCATCAAAATTTGGGGGACTAAAAATATCATATTCATCCGACTTTGCATATCATTAGCATCATGGATATTCAAAGAATTCACATTAACAACATCGCAATCATACTCATCATTCAAATATTTAGTGCCAAACATTTTAATGCATTCTTCTTCTATCACTTGGGCACAATTTTCCTTTCCATCATTTCCATGAAAGACATTAAAAAGATGAAGCATATGAGTCACCCTCAATTCCATTTTTTTTGTAGTTTTCTTTTATAGACTAAACTAGTGATAAAACAAGAAACTAAAAGATTCAATTGCAAGATCTAAAGATATACCTTCAAGCACTAACCTCCCCGGCAACAGCGCCAGGAAAGAGCTTGATGTCTACCACGCAACCTTCTTCTTGTAGACGTTGTTGGGCCTCCAAGTGCAGAGGTTTGTAGGACAGTAGCAAATTTCCCTCAAGTGGATGACCTAAGGTTTATCAATCCGTGGGAGGCGTAGGATGAAGATGGTCTCTCTCAAACAACCCTACAACCAAATAACAAAGAGTCTCTTGTGTCCCCAACACACCCAATACAATGGTAAATTGTATAGGTGCACCAGTTCAGCGAAGAGATGGTGATACAAGTGCAATATGGATTTTTGTAATCCGAAAACAGAAAAACAGCAAGGTAGCAAGTAACAAAAGTGAGCGAAAACAGTATTGCAATGCTTCGAAACAAGGCCTAGGGTTCATACTTTCACTAGTGCAAGTTCTCTCAACAAGGATACAGAATTAGATCATATAACAATCCCTCAACATGCAACAAAGAGTCACTCCAAAGTCACTAATAGCGGAGAACAAACAAAGAGATTATTGCAGGGTATGAAACCACCTCAAAGTTATTCTTTCCAATCAATCCGTTGGGCTATTCCTGTAAGTGTCACAAACAGCCCTAGAGTTCATAGTAAAATAACACCTTAAGACACACATCAACCAAAACCCTAATGTCACCTAGATACCCCAATGTCACCACAAGTATCCACGGGTTTGATTATACAATATGCATCACACAATCTCAGATTCATCTATTCAAACCAACACAAACAACTTCATAGAGTGCTCCAAAGTTTCTACCGAAGAGTCAAGACAAAAATGTGTGCCAACCCCTATGCATATATTCCCGAGGTCACGGAACCCGCAAGTTGATCACCAAAACATACATCAAGTAGATCACGTGAATATCCCATTGTCACCACAGATAAGCACATGCAAGACATACATCAAGTGTTCTCAAATCCTTATAGACTTAATTCGATAAGATAACTTCAAAGGGAAAATTCAATCCATCACAAGAAGGTACAGGGGGAGAAACATCATAAGATCCAACAATAATAGCAAAGCTCGCAATACATCAAGATCGTGCCACATCAAGAACACGAGAGCGATAGATAGAGAGAGAGAGAGATCAAACACATAGCTTGTTGGGGATATAACTACTGAGTATAAACCGCCCAGGAGGGGGCCGGTTCACGCTCAACCATATTGAAGCCCATGAAGACCCGGAAGGTGGCGCTTTACTATGAAGCTTAGAGGCCCAGAGCCCAAAGGCGGATTAGGGCCCATATTGGTAAACCGCCATAGTCATATAGCCTGTATTGTAAGATAAGGAAAGGAGAGACCGAGCCGAACACTTGTATGAGTCAGCCTCGGGACTCTGTAAACTGGCCGGGCGTCAACCTGTGTATATAAGGGGACGACCCGACAGTGGTTCAGGGACAAGAAACAACAACTCGAGACTCAGGCAAGCGGATTCCGCTCCCTGATCATCGAAACCCAATCAATCCCATCACAACTAGATGTAGGCTTTTACCTTCATCGAAGGGGCCGAACTAGTATAAAATTCCCGTGTCCCTTCTCCTGTTTAACCCCTTCAAGCTAACCCGTTGCGATGGATCCACAACTAAGTCCTTTCACAAGGACATCTGACGTGATAATTCCACGACATAGCTACTGGTACATACCCTCAGTCTCGAGGGTGAACTTCTCCCTCCTCGTCATGGAGAGTGCCGGGATGATGAAGATGGCCATCGGTGATGGTTCCCCCCTCCGGCAGGGTGCCGGAACAGGGTCCTGATTGGTTTTTGGTGGCTACAGAGGCTTGCGGCGGCGGAACTACTGATCTAGGTTTCTTTTCGGGGGTTTCTGTATTTATAGGAATTTTTGGCGTCAGTTTCACGTCAGGGGGGTCTCTGAGTCAGCCACGAGGTAGGGGGGCACGCCTAGGGGGGTAGGGCGCGCCCTCCACCCTCGTGGATGACTCAGGACTCTTCTGGCCAACTCTTTTGCTTCAGGGGCTTCTTCTGGTCCATAAAAAATCTCCGTAAATTCGCATGTCAATTGGACTCCGTTTGGTATTCCTTTTCTGTAAAACTCAAAAACAAGGAAAAAAACAAAAACTGGCACTGGGCTCTAGGTTAATCGGTTAGTCCCAAAAATCATATAAAATAGCATATAAATGCATATAAAACATCCAAGATGGATAATATAATAGCATGGAACAATAAAAAATTATAGATACGTTGGAGACGTATCAGAATGCTACCTAACATATTTATCCATGTAATTTTCTTTATTGTGGCATGAATGTTCAGATCTGAAAGATTCAAAACAAAAGTTTAATATTGACATAAAAACAATAATACTTCAAGCATACTAACAAGGCAATTATGTCTTCTCAAAATAACATGGCCAAAGAAAGCTTATCCCTACAAAATCATATTGTCTGGCTATGCTCTATCTTCATCACACAAAATATTTAAATCATGCACAACCCCGATGACAAGCCAAGCAATTGTTTCATACTTTTAATGTTCTCAAACTTTTTCAACCTTCATGCAATACATGAGCGTGAGCCATGGATATAGCACTATGGTGGAAGAGAATATGGTGGTTGTGAAGAAGGCAAAAAGAGGAAGATGGTCTCACATCAACTAGGCATACCAACGGGCTACGGAGATGCCCATCGATATATATCAATGTGAGTGAGTAGGGATTGCCATGCAACGGATTCACTAGAGCTATAAGTGTATGAAGGCTCAAAAAGAAACTAAGTGGGTGTGCATCCAACTTTTTTGCTCATGAAGACCTAGGGCATTTGAGGAAGCCCATCATTGAAATATACAAGCCAAGTTCTATAATGAAAAATTCCCACTAGTATATGAAAGTGACAAAATAGAAGACTCTCTATCATGAAGATCATGGTGCTACTTTGAAGAACAAGTGTGGAAAAAGGATAGTAGCATTGCCCCTTCTCTCTTTTTGTCTCATTTTTTTCTTTTCTCCTTTTTTCTTTCTTTTTTCTCTTTTTTCTTTCTTTCTTTCTTTTCTTTTTTCTCGTATGGAGTCTTATCCCGACTTGTGGGGGAATCATGGCCTCCAACATCCTTTCCTCACATGGGACAATGCTCTAATAATGAAGATCATCACACTTTTATTTACTTACAAGTCAAAAAAATTACAACTCAATGCTTAGAACAAAATATGACTCTATGTGAATGCCTCCGGCGGTGTTCCAGGATGTGTAATGAATCAAGAGTGACATTTATGAAAGAATTATGAAAGGTGGCTTTGCCACAAATACTATGTCAACTACATGATCATCCAAAGCAATATGACAATGATGAAGCGTGTCATAATAAACGGAACGGTAGAAAGTTGCATGGCAATATATCTCGGAATGGCTATGTAAATGCCATAATAGGTAGGTATGGTGGCTGTTTTGAGGAAGGTTTATGGTGGGTGTATGGTACCGGGGAAAGTTGCGCGGTCTCGTGGAACTGACACGACAGATGTCCTAGTGCGAGGACTTAGTCGTGGAGCCATCGCAACTAGGTTAGCTTAAAGGGGTTCAACGGGACAAAGGACATAGGAGTGTACACTGGTTTGGCCCCTTGCGGTGAAGGTAAAGGCCTAATCCAGTTTGAGGTGGTATTGCTTATGTCTCGATTACCAGGGAGCGATTCCGCTTGACCTAGCTTTCGATCTCTCGTTTCTTGCTCTGAACCACCGTCGGGTCGTCCCTTTATATACACAAGTTGATGCGCAGCGGCTCACAGAGTCCCGGCTAGCTCATATACAACGTGTCCAGCTCGGTGACTAAATATACTGGCCTTACATTATAAGTCATACACATATGGCGGTTTACCCCTATGGGCCTTAAGTCGCCCTTGGGCCTTGGGCCCTTGCTTCATGAACCGCCATCTTCAATATCCTCACGGGCTTCGTATTGATGAACCGCCATAGGTATAACCCGACCCCTCCTGGGCGGGTCATACCTAATAGTCATATCCCCAACATTAGGCCCCAGATTGATTTGAACTTGTTCATGTCAATCTTCAACACTTAGAAAAAATCCTTCCTTCTTCATTTGTGTGAGATCTCATAACCCACCATGACGTCATCTCCTACGATTGTGGTACCCATCGTGACATCATCTGCCATTAATTTTACACAATATCCAATATATCTTAACAGATCCTTATCTTTAATAACCATTCTGAAAATCGAGGCATCCAAACGGCTGGATAATCATTCTTTGGCCTCCTCGTTTTCGCGACTACATGTTACCCTTCTCCTTATAAATAGGGTCAAACAGCCCTCCTTTCATTTTTTCCCTTGCCTTCTCGTCTTCCTCTTCCTATCGTGACTCCGCTGCCGCCTTGAGCTTCGTCGCCGCCGTCCTCCGACTGCTGCACCAACTCAGGCCACTGCATCAACCTGACTGGTCCAGAAAATGCCGGCGCTCCACCGTAGTCCATCTGCATCTGTAAGTATTCATCTCCCTATGCGTCAGATCTGCATTAGGGTTAGCCTTGTTCTTCAGTGTTCTTCATTGTTCTTTGCTTTCTTCTTCAACCCCAGTAGCTTCTGATTTGAATATAGTATAAAACTCGTGCGGTAGCAGTTTAGCCTTTGTTTTTAATATCAGAAGACTTCTTTCTTCATGGAAGATCTCATCGGAGCACATGAATTCCTCTTCTTCCGCTTTAGGTTTAGAATTTAATGCATTTTCTGAACTGCCACCGATCCAAAATTATAGCTTCACTCTGTGAAATCTGTTTGTACATCACTTAGCATTTTTTTCTTGATAGATCTTAACTATCAATATTCTCATGGCGGCTTACATCACCAGTTATAGCTAGTAATATTTCATTAGTGAAGGAAATATGCCCTAGAGGCAATAATAAAGTTATTATTTATTTCGTCATATCATGATAAATGTTTATTATTCATGCTAGAATTGTATTAACCGGAAACATAATACTTGTGTGAATACATAGACAAACATAGTGTCACTAGTATGCCTCTACTTGACTAGATCATTGAGCAAAGATGATTAAGTTTCCTAACCATAGATATGAATTATCATTTGATCAATGGGATCACATCATTAGAAGAATGATGTGATTGACATGACCCATTCTGTTAGCTTAGCACTTGATCATTTAGTATGTTGCTATTGCTTTCTTCATGACTTATACATGTTCCTATGACTATGAGATTATGTAACTCCCGCTTACCGAAGGAACACTTTGTGTGCTACCAAACGTCACAACTTAACTGGGTGATTATAAAGGTGCTCAATAGGTGTCTTCGAAGGTACTTGTTGAGTTGACGTATTTCGAGATTAGGATTTGTCACTCCGATTGTCGGAGAGGTATCTCTGGGCCCTCTCGGTAATGCACATCACTATAAGCCTTGCAAGAAATGTAGCTAATGAGTTAGTTGCGGGACGATGCATTACATAACGAGTAAAGAGACTTGCCGGTAATGAGATTGAACTAGGTATTGAGATACCGACGATCGAATCTCAGGCATGTAACATACCGATGACAAAGGGAACAACGTATGTAGTTATGCGGTTTGACCGATAAAGATGTTCGTAGAATATGTGGGAACCAATATGAGCATCCATGTTCCGCTATTGGTTACTGACCGGAAACATGTCTTAGTCATGTCTACATAGTTCTCG
Source organism: Triticum aestivum (assembly GCF_018294505.1). NCBI lineage: Eukaryota > Viridiplantae > Streptophyta > Magnoliopsida > Poales > Poaceae > Triticum > Triticum aestivum. The sequence continues at coordinate 405,594,870 of NC_057807.1, forward strand.
AACCCGTAGGGTCCGCACGCTTAAAGTTCGGTGAAGATCGGTATTATGAGTTTTTTGTGTTTTGATGCACCAAAGGTTTTTCGTAGTCCGGATATGATCACGGACATGACAAGGAGTCTCAAAATGGTCGAGACGTAAAGATTGATATATTGTATGACTATGTTCGGACACCGGAATGGTTTCGGAAGGTTTCGGAAAAATACCGGAGTACCGAGGGGTTACTGGAACCCCCCAGGGGTTTATTGGGCCTCATGGTCCCTAGTGGAGAAGAGGAGGGGTGGCCAGGGCAGTCCGCGCTCCCCCTCCCCCTCAAGTCCGAATTGGACAAGGAAGGGGGGGCGCCCCCCTTTCCTTCCTCTCCTCTCTCCCTTCCTTCCCCTCTCCTACTCCAACAAGGAAAGGAGGACTCCTACTCCCGGTGGGAGTAGGACTCCCCCTCTTGGCGCGCCCTCCTCCTTGTCCGGCGCCTCCCCCTTTACTACTTTATATATGAGGGCAGGGGGCACCTCTAGACACAACAATTGATCATTGATCTCTTAGCCGTGTGCGGTGCCCCCCTCCACCATATTCCACCTCGGTAATATCATAGCGGTGCTTAGGCGAAGCCCTGCGTCGGTAGCATCATCAACACCATCATCACACCGTCGTGCTGACGGAACTCTCTCGCAAAGCTCTGCTGGATTGGAGTTCGTGGGACGTCATCGAGCTGAACGTGTGCTGAACTCGGAGGTTCCGTATGTTCAGTACTTGGATCGGTCGGATCATGAAGACGTATGAGTACATCAACCACGTTCTGCTAACGCTTCCGCTTACGGTCTACGAGGGTACGTGGTCACACTCTCCCCTCTTGTTGCTATGCATCACCATGATCTTGCGTGTGCGTAGGATTTCTTTTGAAATTACTATGTTCCCCAACAGTGGCATTAGAGCCAGGCTTTATGCGTAGATGTTATATGCATGAGTAGAACACAAGTGATTTGTGGGCGATACAAGTCATACTGCTTACCAGCATGTCATACTTTGGTTCGGCGGTATTGTTGAATGAAGCGGCCTGAACCGACATTACGCGTATGCTTACGCGAGACTGGTTCTACCGACGTGCTTTGCAAATAGGTGGCTGGCGGGTGTCAGTTTCTCCAACTTTAGTTGAACCGAGTGTGGCTATGCCCGGTCCTTGAGAAGGTTAAAAAACACTAACTTGACGACTATCGTTGTGGTTTTGATGCGTAGGTAAGAACGGTTCTTGCTCAACCCGTAGCAGCCACGTAAAACTTGCAACAAAGCAGAGGACGCCTAACTTGTTTTTGCAGGGCATGTTGTGATGTGATATGGTCAAGACATGATGCTAAATTTTATTGTATGAGATGATCATGTTTTGTAATAGAGTTATCGGCAACTAGAAGGAGCCATATGGTTGTCGCTTTATTGTATGCAATGCAATCGCCCTGTAATTGCTTTACTTTATCACTAAGCGGTAGCGATAGTCGTAGAAGCAATAGTTGGCGAGACAACAACGATGCTACGATGGAGATCAAGGTGTCGCGCCGGCAACGATGGTGATCATGACGGTGCTTCGGAGATGGAGATCACAAGCACACGATGATGATGGCCATATCATATCACTTATATTGATTGCATGTGATGTTTATCCTTTATGCATCTTAATTTGCTTTGATTGACGGTAGCATTATAAGATGATCTCTCACTAAATTTCAAGGTAAAAGTGTTCTCCTGAGTATGCACAGTTGCCAAGGTTCGTCGTGCCGAGACACCACGTGATGATCGGGTGTGATAAGCTCTACGTTCATCTAAAACGGGTGCAAGCCAGTTTTGCACACGCAGAATACTCGGGTTAAACTTGATGAGCCTAGCATATGCAGATATGGCCTCGGAACACTGAGACCGAAAGGTCGAGCGTGAATCATATAGTAGATATGATCAACATAGTGATGTTCACCATTGAAAACTACTCCATTTCACGTGATGATCGGTTATGGTTTACTTGATTTGGATCATGTGATCGCTTAGATGATTAGAGAGATGTCTATCTAAGTGGGAGTTCTTAAGTAATATGATTAATTGAACTTAAATTTATCATGAACTTAGTACCTGATAGTATTCTGCTTGTCTATGTTGTTGTAGATAGATGGCCCGTGCTGTTTTTCCGTTGAATTTTGATGCGTTCCTTGAGAAAGCTAAGTTGAAAGATGATGGTAGCAATTACACGGACTGGGTCCGTAACTTGAGGATTATCCTCATTGCTGCACAGAAGAATTATGTCCTGGAAGCACTGCTGGGTGCCAGGCCTGCTGCAGATGCAACTGACGATGTTAAGAACGTCTGGCAGAGCAAAGCTGATGACTACTCGATAGTTCAATGTGCCATGCTTTACGGCTTAGAACCGGGACTTCAACGACGTTTTGAACGTCATGGATCATATGAGATGTTCCAGGAGTTGAAGTTAATATTTCAAGCAAATGCCCGGATTGAGAGATATGAAGTCTCCAATAAGTTCTATAGCCGCAAGATGGAGGAGAATAGTTCTGTCAGTGAACATATACTCAAAATGTCTGGGGTATAACAATCACTTGATTCAACTGGGAGTTAATCTTCCTGATGATAGTGTCATTTACAGAATTCTTCAATCACTGCCACCAAGCTACAAGAGCTTCGTGATGAACTATAATATGCAAGGGATGAACAAGACAATTCTCGAGCTCTTCGCAATGCTAAAGGCTGCGGAGGTCGAAATCAAGAAGGAGCATCAAGTGTTGATGGTCAATAAGACCACTAGTTTCAAGAAAAAGGGTAAAGGGAAGAAGAAGGGGAACTTCAAGAAGAACGGCAAACAAGTTGCTGCTCAAGAGAAGAAACCCAAGTCTGGACCTAAGCCTGAGACTGAGTGCTTCTATTGTAAACAGACTGGTCATTGGAAGCGGAACTGCCCCAAGTATTTGGCAGATAAGAAGGATGGCAAGGTGAACAAAGGTATATGTGATATACATGTTATTGATGTGTACCTTACCAGAGCTCGCAATAGCACCTGGGTATTTGATACTGGTTCTGTTGCTAATATTTGCAACTCAAAACAGGGACTACGGATTAAGCGAAGACTGGCTAAGGACGAGGTGACGATGCACGTGGGAAAAGGTTCCAAAGTCGATGTGATCGCCGTCGGCCGCTACCTCATCTACCTTCGGGATTAATTTTAGACCTGAATAATTGTTATTTGGTGCCAGTGTTGAGCATGAACATTATATCTGGATCTTGTTTGATGCGAGACGGTTATTCATTTAAATATGAAAATAATGGTTGTTCTATTTATATGAGTAATATCTTTTATGGTCATGCACCCTTGAAGAGTGGTCTATTTTTGTTGAATCTTGATAGTAGTGATACACATATTCATAATGTTGAAGCCAAAAGATGCAGAGTTGATAATGACAGTGCAACTTATTTGTGGCACTACCGTTTGGGTCATATTGGTGTAAAGCGCATGAAGAAACTCCATACTGATGGACTTTTGGAATCACTTGATTATTAATCACTTGGTACTTGCGGACCATGCCTCATGGGCAAGATGACTAAAACGCTGTTCTCTGGAACAATGGAGCAAGCAACATATTTGTTGGAAATCATACATATTGATGCATGTGGTCCGATGAATATTGAGGCTCGCGGCAGGTATCGTTATTTTCTCACCTTCACAGATGATTTGAGCATATATGGGTATATCTACTTAATGAAACATAAGTCTGAAACATTTGAAAAGTTCAAAGAATTTCAGAGTGAAGTGGAAAATCATCATAACAAGAAAATAAAGTTTCTACGATCTGATCGTGGAGGAGAATATTTGAGTTACGAGTTTGGTCTACATTTGAAACAATGCGGAATAGTTTCGCAACTCACGCCACCCGGAACACTACAACGTAATGGTGTGTCCGAACATCGTAATCGTACTTTACTAGATATGGTGTGATATATGATGTCTCTTACTGATTTACCGCTATCATTTTGGGGTTATGCTTTAGAGACAGCTGCATTCATGTTAAATAGGGCACCATCAAAATCCATTGAGACGACACCTTATGAACTATGGTTTGGCAAGAAACCAAAGTTGTCGTTTCTTAATGTTTGGGGTTGTGATGCTTATGTGAAAAAGCTTCAACCTGATAAGCTCGAACCCAAATCGGAGAAATGTGTCTTCATAGGATACCCAAAGGAAACTGTTGGGTACACCTTCTATCACAGATCCGAAGGCAAGACATTCGTTGCTAAGAATGGTTCCTTTCTACAGAAGGAGTTTCTCTTGAAAGAAGTGAGTGGGAGGAAAGTAGAACTTGATGAGGTAAATGTACCTGCTCCCTTATTGGAAAGTAGTTCATCACAGAAACCGGTTCCTGTGACGCCTGCACCAATTAGTGAGGAAGCTAATAATATTGATCATGAAACTTCAGATCAAGTTACTACCGAACCTCGTAGGTCAACCAGAGTAAGATCCGCACCAGAGTGGTACGGTAATCCTATTCTGGAGGTCATGTTACTTGACCATGGCGAACCTACGAACTATGAGGAAGCGATGATGAGCCTAGATTCCGCAAAATGGCTTGAGGCCATGAAATCTGAGATGGGATCCATGTATGAGAACAAAGTCTGGACTTTGGTTGACTTGCCCGATGATTGGCAAGCCATCGAGAATAAATGGATCTTCAAGAAGAAGACTGACGCTGATGGTAATGTTACTGTCTACAAAGCTCGACTTGTTGCGAAAGGTTTTCAACAAGTTCAAGGGGTTGACTACGATGAGACTTTCTCACCCGTAGTGATGCTTAAGTCTGTCCGAATCATGTTAGCAATTGCCGCATTTTATGATTATGAAATTTGGCAAATGGATGTCAAAACTGCATTCCTGAATGGATTTCTGGAAGAAGAGTTGTATATGATGCAACCAGAAGGTTTTTTCGATCCAAAAGATGCTAACACAATGTGCAAGCTCCAGCGATCCATTAATGGACTGGTGCAAGCCTCTCGGAGCTGGAATAAATGCTTTGATAGTGTGATCAAAGCATATGGTTTTATAGAGACTTTTGGAGGAGCCTGTATTTACAAGAAAGTGAGTGGGAGCTCTGTAGCATTTCTAATATTATATGTGGACGACATATTGTTGATTGGAAATGATATATAATTTCTAGATAGCATAAAAGGATACTTGAATAAAAGTTTTTCAATGAAAGACCTCGGTGAAGCCGCTTATATATTGGGCATCAAGATCTATAGAGATAGATCAAGACACTTAATTGGACTTTCGCAAAGTACATACCTTGATAAATTTTTGAAAAAGTTCAAAATGGATCAAGCAAAGAAAGGGTTCTTGCCTGTAATACAAGGTGTGAAGTTGAGTCAGACTCAATGCCCGACCACTACAGAAGATAGAGAGAAAATGAAAGATGTTCCCTATGCTTCAGCCATAGGCTCTATCATGTATGCAATGCTGTGTACTAGACCTGATGTGTGCATTGCTATTAGTTTAGCAGGGAGATACCAAAGTAATCCAGGAGTGGATCACTGGACAGCGGTCAAGAACATCCTAAAGTACCTGAAAAGGACTAAAGATATGTTTCTCGTTTATGGAGGTGACAAAGAGCTAGTCATAAATGGTTACATTGATGCAAGCTTTGACACTGATCCGGGCGATTCTAAATTGCAAACCGAATACGTGTTTATATTGAACAGTGGAGCTGTTAGTTGGTGCAGTTCTAAACAAAGCATCGTGGCAGGATCTACGTGTGAAGCGGAGTACATAGTTGCTTCAGAAGCAGCAAATGAAGGAGTCTAGATGAAGGAGTTCATATCCGATCTAGGTGTCATACCTAGTGCATCGGGTCCAATGAAAATCTTTTGTGACAATACTGGTGCAATTGCCTTGGCAAAGGAATCCAGATTTCACAAGAGAACCAAGCACATCAAGAGACGCTTCAATTCCATCCGGGACCAAGTCCAGGTGGGAGACATAGAGATTTGCAAGATACATACAGATCTAAATGTTGCAGACCCATTTACTAAGCCTCTTCCACGAGCAAAACATGATCAACACCAAGGCTCCATGGGTGTTAGAATCATTACTGTGTACTCTAGATTATTGACTCTAGTGCAAGTGGGAGACTGAAGAAAATATGCCCTAGAGGCAATAATAAAGTTATTATTTATTTCCTCATATCATGATAAATGTTTATTATTCATGCTAGAATTGTATTAACCGGAAACATAATACTTGTGTGAATACATAGACAAACATAGTGTCACTAGTATGCCTCTACTTGACTAGCTCATTGATCAAAGATGGTTAAGTTTCCTAACCATAGATATGAGTTATCATTTGATCAATGGGATCACATAATTAGAAGAATGATGTGATTGACATGACCCATTCCGTTAGCTTAGCACTTGATCGTTTAGTATGTTGCTATTGCTTTCTTCATGACTTATACATGTTCCTATGACTATGAGATTATGTAACTGTCGCTTACCGTAGGAACACTTTGTGTGATACCAAACGTCACAACGTAACTGGGTGATTATAAAGGTGCTCTATAGGTGTCTCCGAAGGTATTTGTTGAGTTGACGTATTTCAAGATTATGATTTGTCACTCCGATTGTGGGAGAGGTATCTCTGGGCCCTCTCGGTAATGCACATCACTATAAGCCTTGCAAGCAATGTAGCTCATGAGTTAGTTGCGGGATGATGCATTACATAACGAGTAAAGAGACTTGCCGGTAACGAGATTGAACTAGGTATTGAGATACCGATGATCGAATCTCAGGCAAGTAACATACCAATGTCAAAGGGAACAACGTATGTAGTTATACGGTTTGACCGATAAAGATCTTCGTAGAATATGTGGGAACCAATATGAGCATCCAGGTTCCGCTATTGGTTTTTGACCGGAAACGTGTCTCGGTCATGTCTACATAGTTCTCGAACCCGTAGGGTCCGCATGCTTAAAGTTCGGTGATGATCGATATTATGAGTTTTTTGTGTTTTGATGCACCGAAGGTTTTTCGTAGTCCGGATATGATCACGGACATGACTAGGAGTCTCGAAATGGCCGAGACGTAAAGATTGATATATTGTATGACTATGTTCGGACACCGGAATGGTTTCGGAAGGTTTCAGACATATACCGGAGTACCGGGGGGTTACCGGAACCCCCCGGGGGTTTATTGGGCCTCATGGGCCCTAGTGGAAAAGAGGAGGGGCGGCCAGGGCAGGCCGCCCGCCCCCTCCCCCTCTAGTCCGTATTGGACAAGGAAGGGGGGCGGCGCCCCCTTTGCTTCCTCTCCTCTCTCCCTTCCTTCCCCTCTCCTACTCCAACAACGAAAGGAGGAGTCCTACTCCCGATGGGAGTAGGACTCCCCCTCTTGGCGCGCCCTCCTCCTTGGCCGTCTGCCTCCCCCCTTGCTCCTTTATATACGGGGGCAAGAGGGCACCTCTAGACACAACAATTGATCATTGATCTCTTAGCCGTGTGCGGTGCCCCCTCCACCATATTCCACCTCGGTAATATCGTAGCGGTGCTTAGGCGAAGCCCTGCGTCGGTGGCATCATCAACACCGTCATCACACCGTCGTGCTGACGTAACTCTCCCGCAAAGCTCTACTGGATCGGAGTTCGTGGGACGTCATCGAGCTGAACGTGTGCTGAACTTGGAGGTGTCGTACGTTCGGTACTTGGATCGGTCGGATCGTGAAGACGTACGACTACATCAACCGCGTTGTGCTAACGCTTCCGCTTACGTTCTACGATGGTACGTGGTCACACTATCCCCTCTCGTTGCTATGCATCACCATGATCTTGCGTGTGCGTAGGATTTTTTTCTGAAATTACTATGTTCCCCAACAATTAGGCCCCTTTTAAACCGCCACTCTGAATATATACTGTAGCATTTTTACTTCCGGCTTAATGAATCAACTTAAACCGGCAAAATTGTTCTTTATTTTAGGCTTCTTTCTTCACAATACCGTCGAAGACATCCACTTCATGTAATTGGGTTCTCTCCATTATCACTGAGAACATGCTCAAAGACTTTGTCAAAACCGGCTATTTACCAAAAAAATTGTCATGCATTATCGCGCCCCCAATCCAGAAGAAGAAAGACCTCAGCCAAAGGATGATGAGTTCATTGTTTTTACTGATCACATGAATAGGGGCTTCTCACCACCCAGTTCTAAATTTTTCCGAGATGTTCTGCACTTCTTTTAGCTTCATGCTCAAGACATCGAACCCAGTTCCGTGTCAAACATCTGCAACTTTCAAGTTTTCTACGAAGTATACCTTCAAGAGGAGCCCAATGTTGAACTATTTAGGGAATATTTTTATTTGAACCGCCAAACGGACCCAGCTTGGAACTTGGTGGAATCTCAATTCAATGAAGAAGAGATGCTATCTTCCCCTATGCTTGCTTGCCAAGTCACCCAAAAGATTGGAACCAAACATGGTTTTATTGCAAAAATACCTCTCCGGCTAACGAGAATTCACTGCCAGGCTATCGTGCCCAGCAATGACCCAAAACATCATCTTCCTGAGAAGCTTACCGCTGCTGAACATGCAAAGCTCGCCCCCACCATTGCAAAGGTCAAGGCTCTGCTGGGAAATGGTTTAACTGGCATTGACTTGTTTCGATGCCGGGTTGCTTGGTGAATCATACCCTTGAGTTGCCGATCCGGCTTAATGTGTACTTACACGGGTGGCAAAAAGGATCCACTATGCCACATCTCCGTGCGTTTAACTGATGATGCAATCAATGAAATAACAAAGAGCCTTCTGAATGAAGATCCGAAAGACTGCACCAAAGTGGGTCCGACCCTTTCTGCAAACTTAACCCGCCACCAGATGTGAGTCTTTAAATTACTTACTTTGCCTTCATCATTCAAATATTCTATTAACTCAACTTTGATGACTTTCACAGGCTGACTCTGACTCTTGGAAAAAGAAATATAACCATGAAGTTGCCGAAAAGGCCAGGGTTGCCAAGAAAGCCGCCAAGAAAACTGCCAAGAAGAACAAGAAGAAATCAAGTACTTCCGAGCTGTTTGAACTGGACGACAGATCTGAGTCGGACGTATCTCTTGATTCTCTTGGCTCCTTTTTCAACTATCTTATTGACATTGATTATCATCAGGATGACACGGGGGGCAGTTAAGATGGCGAGGAAGAGGTAACTATCATTTCCTCCGACTCCGAGCCTTTGCCAAGATATAAAATTTGAAGAGTAAACCGGAAAGTAAGCTTTTCACACCCCTTAGCTCATCTGGATCCTCACTTTCTTTTGAAGCAAAAGTAGCACGAGAGCCGGTGACAGACTCGGACTAGCGGAGGTGAAGAATTATCTTCCGGTTTACCAAATACTCCATCTATGAGGAAACGTCGAAACAAGGTCATCCCAAACTTAAACTATTTTTATCCTTTGGCGGGTCTCATTCGCCAGCCAATTGATTCTTCCGATTCAAATTATCAGGAGACTTCTCGCTCCTCTTCTGGCGACTCATCACAGTCCCAGCTGCTGGCTTTCAAAACTGCTCCTGGGTAATAACAATTACTTATTATTTGCTCCTTATGCTCCTTTATATTTACACTGACCTCTCATAACCCATGTAGTTGAAAGGCCAAGCCTAGTAAGAAGGCAAAGGTGAACAAACCAGATGAAGACCCCAAAGTTCCTGAACCGGAGCAACAGATTCCAGTGTCTGACACCTCCATCCCACAACCAGAAGAACCTATTCATGATGTTCCACCAGAAATTCCTGACCCTTCCATTGACCAGACAAACAACGATCCTTTGAATACCGAATCATCAAGCCCCATTAAACCAACTGAAACACATGCCGATGAAATGATGATTACCACCACCGGCTTTAGAGAGCCAGGAAGACCTACTGTCTTGGCCAAACACTCCGCCAAAGAAGAACATACTGAGAAACGAAAAGTGAGATTTGACATTGCCTACATTCTCAACTGAGTGTTAGTGAAGTATTCTCTGGTTATCTCAATTAAGTACACACTAGCCAAGACCTTGAAGTTGACATGGTGAAGCAGATGCATCAAAAATATGAGGTATGAACTCCTTCTTTACTGAGTTATGCATATCCTGTTAGCCTCCAAGTCTATTGTGTATGATGGAATTGAATATGCTGTAGACTTAGAATAACCATGAGTATAAATAATACCCTTTGATAGAATCTTTCAAAATCCGGCTTACCCATCCGAGTTATAGCAGATCCTTAATGATTAACACTGCATCCATAGCCCCCAAGGGCCGGTTTAATCAGCATGAATGAGCCGGTCCTGTCCATCATGATTTATAGATCAAAGCTCACTTGTGTAGCCCCCATGAGCCGTCTGTGATCGTTTGCGGCACGTTCGGGTCATCATAAAGTAGTAAGAAGATACAAGCGATATGCATTAGACCCCAAGTGCCAAGTACTCTTGCTTACAAAGTGCTTGGGATTTATTCACATAAGCCGTTGAATGAGTAATTTTTTTGGCAGTCATTAGCCCCCAAGTGACAAGTGTTGTTGCTTGCAAAAGGCTTGGGACTTCATTTCTGTAACCCACATATGAATATAATTTTGAACCGGTGTATGTATAGGACACCACTGCTCAACTTCAATCGCAATTGACTGACGTGAAAACCCAGCTGGAGCACCAAGAATCTGAGACCCGGAAAGCAGACTCAAAATTCCAATTTAGCTTGGCTAAAACTGAAAAACTGAAGACCAGTTTTGGGGTTGAAAGAAACGCCTGGGCTGAAGAAAAAACTGCCTTGTTACAACAGGCTGAAAAGGCGGAGGCGGCTCTTCAGGAGGTGACCACTGAGCTTACCGGTTTAAAAGACCATGTATCCCAGATGGTTTTTGCTATCTTTGGTAAGTCGCCTTGCTAGTATCAAATTTAAATCTCTTCCTTGATGGTATAAACTGCCTCTAACCAACCCATAATTATGATGCAGGTCCCAGGAGTAACAATCTTAGTCAAGAGATGCTTGTGAAGCTCAAGGTTGTTTATATACTTGTTGAACAGTTATATACTGGAACTTAGCGCACACTGGCCACAATTTCTCCAACTAATCAAGCACCTACTCTCTTGATTGATGTCTTGAAAAAGATTTCTGTTCTGCCTGAGAGGATTAACGAGATGAAGCGATCATCTACAAGAGCCGGTGCTGTGACAGCTTTGAGCCGGGCCAAGGCATGGCTAGCAAAACTAGACCTGGCCGATATAGCTACCAGGTATCCAAGCTTAAAAGAAGATGGCACTCCCTTTGAGAAGGAAGACTTTGCTTCCTGCATGAAGGAGATATGTCCCATGGCCAGCCTGATTGCAAATGAAACGGATCTTTCAAGATACCAACCAGCTTATGACATGGAGAATCAGAAGCTGCCTATGCCGGCTTATAAAGTGATGGATCTAATTCCTCCAATCCGTAAGCACACTTTCTCTCCTGAAGTTGAACCGTCTGAGCTTATAGATGATGAAGCTGAATTCCAAGCCTTGTGTGGCATTGATTGGTCATCACTAAACTTCCAGGCAACAGAGGAGGACGAAGAACTGGGTAAGGATGATCCAGAACCTTCAAGCCGTCAAGGCCAAGAAAATTGATCCACTGGATGGTTCATATATTTGATCTTATGAAAACACTTAATCATTTTGGCTCATTGAGTCATGTAATGGGCTAGTAAAAACTTTGCTCTGTCGTGCCCTCGTGCATGTTTGTGTTTTGCCCAACACTATTTGATCTGGCACTGGAAAACTATCATCTTACACTTATGATGACATTTATTTATGCAGATGAGATTTAGTATTATCCTGCACACAAGCAGATCACAAGAGCCCTGGTGGTTTACCGCAGGGCGGGTGATAATATCTCGTATAAAAACACTGGCGACTAAAATAGTTCATGACCATGTCAGGTTTAATCATAACCATATAAAATCTTAACAAAAAATATCATACCTGTGATATTAAATTGTACAGCTGTCTTATGATACCAGTGCAGTAAGGGTGATAACCCAAATTTTGAACACATAATGCTCTGTTCAATTGTCACATATTGCCGACTGGGTTTAAAAAACTCAATAATTCTCAAATATGAGACATAGACAGGGCTGCTTGGCCGAGCTTGTAATAACCATATGGTAAGAAAAAAGGAAGTGATATAAATCCCAGACGAAAAAGAAAACCAAAAAATACGAGGCTTTTATAGGCTGCCAAGCCAAAATTTTCTTCTTCAATGAAACTAGCATGATAGCCGCTGGAGTATCCGCACTTTCTATGAGCAGGCTTTCACCTGACCCAATCGACCTTTTAACCTGGATAAGTTCAGGGTCTTTAAAAGATTAACTTATCGAGAGTATGAAGGGGTCGGAATAGCATCGTGCAAAACAGGCCGGTTTAACCAAGTTTCAAAGAAGGCGCCTTATCAGCCTGAGCTTCTCCTTGCGTATTGTATCTGGCTCTTCATGACCCAAGCAATGTCTTAACCTTAACAAGTTCAGGGTCTCTTTAAAAGATTGACTTGTTAAGAACAGGGCGGATCATCCAGGATTACCTGGTCGAAGAGCATCTTGGATACAGGCCAGACAACCCAGATTTTTGGTGAATACACATGGCATCCATGCCTATCAAGAGGGTAATTTCAGCTGTGTTCTTTGAACAAGAAGCCCCCAAGTGATATATTTCGGAGTTGTGCTCAGCGGGTACCTATGTTTGAGTTGTGTTGTGCATCCAACTCTCTTTGGTTCCTGTAATTTGGGTGTCAAGCCTCTTTAACTAAGATGATAATAAAGTCTCAGTTTCGAAGAAGTAAAATGACAGAGGCCCTGAATTATCAAGAATATTGGCTTTATTATATTCATCATAATATATACATTGTCAAAATATGTACATCATAAGAGCTAGTGGTTCAAGTGTTGTAAGGCCGAAGATGAGCAATATTCCATGGCCGACGGGTCTCCTCCTCCGACTTACGTGAGTCCTTGTGGTCTCGAATATCAATAAGGTAGTATGACCCATTGTTCAAATTCTTGCTGACCACAAAGGGTCCTTCCCAAGGTGGGGATAGCTTGTCCATATCAGTTTGATCTTGGATAAGCCGGAGCACCAAGTCACCTTCTTGAAAGGTTCTAGTCTTAACCCGACGGCTGTGATAACGGTGTAGATCTTGTTGGTAAACCGCCGAGCGAGCCGCCGCAAGGTCACGCTCCTCATCTAACAGGTCAAGTGCATCCTGACGTGTTTTTTCATTATCATCTTCAACATAAGCCGCCACGCGGGGCGAGTCGTGACGGATGTCACTAGGGAGAACCGCCTCTGCTCCATAAACCATGAAGAAAGGCGTGTAACCCGTAGATCTGTTGGGGTAGTATTGATACTCCATAGCACTGAAGGTAACTCCTCCACCCAACAACCCGGCGTCCTCTGCAAAGGAACCATAAGCCGGGGCTTGATGCCTCTCAAAATTTCTTGGTTGCCTCTTTCAGCTTGACCATTGGATTGGAGGTGAGCTACTGATGACACATCAAGTCGAATATGCTCACGTTGACAAAACTCTTTCATAGCACCCTTGGACATATTAGTGCCATTATAAGTTATAATGCTGTGGGGGAAAACCAAAGTGAAAAATCACCTTCTCGATGAATTGAACCGTTGTTGCCGCGTCACACTTACTGATCGGTTCTGCTTCGACGCACTTTGTGAATTTGTCAACCGCCACCAAAAGGTGGGTATTTTTATCCATGGACCTTTTAAAAGGCCCAACCATATCAAGCCCCCAAACTGCAAACGGCCAAGTAATTGGAATCATCCCCAATTCTTGAGCTGGCACGTGAGCTCGCCGTGAAAATTTCTGACAACCATCACATTTACTGACCAAATCCTCTACATCAGCGTGAGTCGTCGGCCAGTAAAACCCATGACGAAAAGCTTTAGTCACAAGAGACTTCAAACCGGCATGATGACCACAATCTCCTTCATGAATCTTGCGAAGAATTCCACGGCCCTCTTCAGGAGAGACGCAACGTTGACATGCCCTAGTAGCACTGCAATGGTGCAACTCTCCGTTAACAATTGTCATTGACTTAGACCGCCGGGTTATCTGTCTGGCACTAGTTTCATCCTCAGGTAACTCGCCCTGGGTCATATAAGCCAAATATGGAACTGTCCAATCAGGAATCGCATGAAGAGCCGCCACCAATTGTGCTTCCGGGTCAGGAATAGCCAGATCTTCCTCTGTAGGCAATTTGATATAAGGGTTGTGCAGAATATCCAAGAGAGTGTTAGGTGGCACCGGCTTACGCTCGGACCCTAACCGGCTTAAGGCATCAGCCGCCTCATTTTTCCTGCGATCAATGTGTTCCACTTGATAACCCTTGAAGTGCCCAGCAATAGCATTAACCTCGCGGCGATAAGCCGCCATGACTGGATCCTTAGAATCCCATTTGCCTGAATCTTGCTGAGCTACCAAGTCTGAGTCGCCGAAACATCTCACCCGGCTTAAATTCATCTCCTTAGCCATCCGAAGACCATGGAGTAAGGCTTCATACTCAGCTGCATTGTCAGTACAGGGAAACATCAACCTTAAAATATAACAAAACTTGTCACCTCGAGGGGAAGCTAAGACAACTCCAGCCCCCGAGCCCTTCAATTGCCTGGACCCATCAAATTGAATAGTCTAATATGTGTTATCTGGCTTCTCTTCAGGCATCTGTAGCTCCGTCCAGTCATTGATGAAATCCACAAGTTCTTGAGACTTGATGGCCGTGCGAGGCATATACTTCAAACCGTGAGGTCCAAGCTCAATGGCCCACTTGGCTACCCAACATATGGCTTATCTGTTTTGAATAATATCCCCTAAGGGAGGATAACTAACCACAATGATGGGATGACCCAAAAAATATTGCTTAAGCTTCCAACTGGCCATGAACACCCCATATATGAGCTTCTGCTAGTGCGAATACCTCTGCTTGGACTCAATAAGCACTTCACTGATATAGTAAACCGACCGTTGAATCGGATATTCCTTGCCTGCTTCCTTTCGTTCCACCACAATAGCTACACTAACAGCCCGAGCGTTAGCAGCCACATATAATAACAACGGCTCCTTATCAATAGGAGCAACAAGGACTGGCGGCTCAGCTAGCTGTTTCTTCAAAGCTTCAAACACATCATTAGCAGCATCACTCTAGACAAAGTGATTTGTTTTCTTCATCATCTGGTACAGTGGTATAGCCGTCTCACCCAACCGGCTTATGAATCGGCTTAAGGCAGCAATACGACCCGCCAGACGTTGAACATCATTTATACACGCCGGCTTTGCCAAGGAGGTAATGGCCTTGATCTTCTTCGGGTTAGCTTCAATGCCTCTGTTAGAAACCAGAAAACCCAAGAGCTTGCTTGCTGGCACACCAAAAAACGCACTTGGATGGGTTAAGCATCATCTTGTAGACCCGGAGATTGTTGAAGGTCTCCTTCAAATCATCTATAAGTTTCCTTCTCTCTGGATTTCACCACAATATCATCCACATAAGCATGAACATTGCGCCCAATCTGACTGTGAAGGCAGTTCTGCACACACCGCTGGTAAGTCGCCTGAGCACTCTTGAGCCCAAAAGGCATAGACACATAGCAGAAGGCTCCAAAGGGAGTTATAAAAGTTGTCTTCTCCTAGTCTTTTACTGCCATCTTGATCTGATGATAACCAGAATAAGCATCCAAAAAACTCAAACACTCACAACCGCCGTAGCATCAATGATTTGATCAATACGAGAGAGAGCAAAGGGGTCACCCGGATAGGCTTTCTTTAAGTCTGTGTAGTCCACACACATACGCCAAGTGCCATTCTTCTTAAGTACCAGCACCGGATTAGCCAACCACTCAAGATGAAAGACTTCAATAATGAACCTAGCCGCCAAGAGCCGGGCCACTTCTTCACCAATGGCCTTACGCCTCTCCTCATTGAAGCGACGAAGGAACTGCTTGACCGGCTTAAATTTTGGATCAATATTAAGAGTGTGCTCAGCGAGTTCCCTCGGTAAACCTGGCATATCAGAAGGTTTTCATGAAAAGATGTCCCGGTTCTCACGGATGAACTCGATGAGCGCGCTTTCCTATTTTGGATCCAGGTTAGCACTGGTACTGAATTGGTTGGATGAATCGCCAGGAACAAAGTCAACCAGCTTAGTGTCATTGGCCAACTTAAACTTCAATACCGGATCATGCTCTGTAGTTGGCTTTTTCAAAGACGTCATATCCACCGGATCAACATTGTCTTTGTAAAACTTCAATTCCTCTGTTGCATAGACAGATTCAGCATAAGTAGCGTCACCTTCTTCACACTCCAAAGCTATTTTACGGCTTCCATGCACTGTGATGGTCCCCTTGTAACCCGGCATCTTGAGCTGCAGATAAACATAACAAGGCCGTGCCATGAACTTGGCATAAGCCGGCCGTCCAAATAGAGCGTGATACGAGCTCTTAATCTTGAACACTTTAAAGGTTAATCTCTCGGCCCTGGAATCAGGTTCATCCCCAAAGGCTACTTCTAGATCAATCTTGCCTACAGGATACGCAGACTTACCAGGCACCACTCCAAGGAAAACAATATTGGACAGCTTAAGACTTTTATCAGTCAACCCCATGCGACGAAAAGTATCATAGTAAAGGATATTAATGCTGCTACCCCATCCATGAGTACCTTAGTGAATTTGTATCCACCAACTTGAGGCGCCACCACCAAAGCCAAGTGACCCGGATTATCAACCGGGGCGGGTGATCCTCTCGACTCCACATAATGGGTTGCTCAGACCATCGCAAGTAATGGGGAACTGTCGGCTCAATGGTGTTCACAACCCTTTTATGGAGCTTCTGACCCCGCTTGCATAAACTTGTGGTGAAGACATGGTACTTCCCTCTATTCAACTGCTCCGAATGACTTTGATATCCAGACTGCTGCTGCTGTTGAGCCCCCTGACCGGATTGTTGATTGTATCCGCCCTGATTACCCTGATGGTTTTGGTGAACCTGGAAACCGGAACTAGAACTGCCACCACTGTAACCCGGACCTTGTGAGCCGGAACCTGAGCCACCATTCGGGCCATGGCCTTGCTGGAGAGACTCCTTGAGCTGCTTCATGATAAAGCAATCCTTCCACAAATGCCTAGATGGCCTTTCTTTCGTTCCATGCCTTGGACACGGCTGGTTCATCACTACTTCTAGGTTGACCTCTCCTCCTCCAGACTGAACCGACATCCCATTATGACACTAGTTATAATTCTGCATGTTGGTATTGGCCACAAAATCCAAACTATTATCAGCCTTGCGCTTACCATCGCCCCCTGACCTGCCGGGTTATGATGCTGCCCCTTGGTGTTGCCACTCTTCTTTCCCTTTCCCGGTCTTTCATCATCAGACCCGGGGTCCTTGGTACCATCAGAGTCGACATACTTAACCAGAGCCACCATCAACTCCCCCATGTCGCCGCAGTGGCGCTTAAGACGCCCTAGCTTCTGTTTAAGGGGCAAAAACGGCAATTCTTCTCTAACATCAATACTGCTAAACCGACATTGATGCGATCCGATGAGTGCAGGATAGTTGAGACCCGACACACCCAATGAGTTGTTGACTCGCCCTCTTCCTGGGCACAAGCATCCAAATCCACAATTGACATAGGCTGCTTGCACATATCTTTAAAATTCCGAATAAAGCAGGATTTCAACTCGGCCCATGACCCAATGGAGTTAGCAGGCAGCCCTTTCAACCAAGTACGAGCAGTTCCATCCAACATCATGGTGAAATACTTAGCCCACACAGCGTCACTAACATCCAAAAGTTCTATGGCCATCTCATAACTCTCAACCCATGCCTTAGGGGGTAAATCAGCTATATAGTTAGGTACCTTGCGAGGACCCTTGAAATCCTTGGGCAAACGTTCATTACGCAGAGCCGACACTAAACATGGTACACCCACGGTTCTAGAGATTACGCCTGCCTCAACTGAAATCATCGGATAAGCCGAAAGATGTTGATGAGCCGCCTGCTGAGCTGCCAGCTCAGCTTCTCGACGTGCCCTGTCCCAGTCCACCAAATCTTGAGCACCATCATGCGCCGGGTCATGTCCACGCGGCTGGTTCCGGCGCCTGTCACTACTTGAAACGGCCGGTGAGTCCATGTGTTTGCTATAGCTCCGGCTTGGGCAAGGGGTTGAGTGGATGCAGTCCCGACTGTATGAGTAAGCAGCCTGTTGAGCCACAACCGTCTGCAGAAGCTCCTCGGCTCGTCGTACCTCCATCCTTGCCGGTGATTCACCCTCAACCGGCAAAGCCGCCAGCCGTGTCGCTGCGGCAATCATGTTATCCATAGGGTTATAATAATGAATCGGTGGCGTCGGTACATACTGAGGTGGAGTAGTATTTAGATGAGGTGGTTCCGTTGTGTGCGGCCGAGCCGGTGCTCCTTCCCCAGGTGCTTCAACCCGGTTTATCCCTGGTTGGTTACTGGTTCCCACTCCAGGTGTGCAAAAGAGGTTCCTCGCCTCGTAAACCGGAGGTGGACGAGACTGATGCCTCCTCCTTATGACTTCATTTGAAGTGTTTTGATCCACCGTGAGCCAGAAGGCCTCTGACTGAATCCGTTGTGCCTGAGTATCTAGGGCGGCCCACTCTGCAGTCATCCTAGTGTTCTCCCCCGCCACGTCTTCCTTGGCTTGTGCTACCTCGTCATGCAATTTCTACATTATCCTGAACTTGATTTGCCGGGTTAACCTCCGCTGTTAACAAGGTTGTCAGATTATCCAGCAAATTAGTCAAAACCTGAGCCAACGGGTGCACAGGGCCTCCTGCCCCAGCTGCCATCACCGTCGCAGACCCGGAGACCATTGTTGCCACATTCGAAGAATTCTGCATGGGCTGTGTACTGACCATGAAAATTGCAACCCTATTCGATGGCTCGTAGGGGTATGGAATATTGTCACCATTGGAACAGCCACCAAGCCTGCCGTCCTACAGCAGGTACAATGAAGTAGTCTTGCCCGTGGATGACTCACCATCAGAATAGATGGTCGTCTCGCCGCCAGACATGGATCCTTCCTCAAATTCCGCCCCATGGATGAATCCCATGAAGGCATCTTTCACGGCGGGCTGAGCTCGGGCGGGTCGTGCACGCTGAGCCGTCTCGATGATGTTGGTGCAAATGTCTGGCTCAGGGCCCGGCTTGCCGATCTTGCCGATGAAGACGTGAATTCCACCAAAGGGGACCCGGTACCCGTACTCAATTGAGCCGTCCTTGGGACCCCATCCTGCATCGTCGATGTAAAGCTTGCCGCGACGACTCTTGGTCATCCGTCCCACAGCGTATCCCTTGATCCCTTCGAAGTTGCCCTTCAAGAACTCAAAACCACCGTGCGGAAGCCCCACGGTGGGCGCCAATTGTCGTGGAATTGTCACGGCAGATGTCCTAGTGCGAGGACTTAGTCGTGGAGCCATCGCAACTAGGTTAGCTTAAAGGGGTTAAACGGGACAAAGGACACAGGAGTTTATACTGGTTCGGCCCCTTGCGGTGAAGGTAAAGGCCTAATCCAGTTTGAGGTGGTATTGCTTATGTCTCGATTACCAGGGAGCGATTCCTCTTGACCTAGCTTTTGATCTCTCGTTTCTTGCCCTGAACCGCCGTCGGGTCGTCCCTTTATATACACAAGTTGACGCCCAATGGCTCATGGAGTCCCGGTCGGCTCATAACCGGCTCGGTGACTAAATATACTTGCCTTACAATATAAGTCATACACATATGGTGGTTTACCCCTATGGGCCTTAAGTCGCCCTTGGGCCTTGGGCCCTTGCTTCATGAACCGACATCTTCAATATCCTCACGGGCTTCGTATTGATGAACCGCCATAGGTATAACTCGGCCCCTCCTGGGCAGGTCATACCTAATAGTCATATCCCCAACACGCAGCACAAGAGAGGCTAGCAATGGTGGAAGGGTGAGAGTGCGTATAATCCATGGACTCAGCATTAGTCAAAAAGAACTCACATACTTATTGCAAAAATCTATTAGTTATCAAAATGAAGTACTACGCGCATGCTCCTAGGGGGATAGATTGGTAGGAAAAGACCATCGCTCGTCCCCGACCGCCACTCATAAGGAAGACAATCAAGAAATAAATCATGCTCCGACTTCATCACATAACGGTTCATCATACGTGCATGCTACGGGAATCACAAACTTTAACACAAGTATCTCTCAAATTCACAACTACTCAGTAGGATGATTCTAATATCACCATCTTCATATCTCAAAACAATTATAAAGAATCAAACTTCTCATAGTATTCAACACACTTTATATGAAAGTTTTTATTATATCCCTCTTGGGTGCCTATCATATTAGGACTAAATTTATAACCAAAGCAAATTACCATGCTGTTCTAAAAGACTCTCAAAATAATATAAGTGAAGCATGAGATTTCATACATTTCTATAAAATAAAGCCACCGCCGTGCTCTAAAAAGATATAAGTGAAGTACTAGAGCAATATTGCCTAGCTCAAAAGATATAAGTGAAGCACAGAGAGTATTCTAATAAATAACGGTTCATGCGTGTCTCTCACAAAAGGTGTGTACAACAAGGTTGATTGTGGTAAACTAAAAAGCAAAGACTCAAATCATACAAGATGCTCCAAGCAAAACACAATCATGTGGTGACTAAAAATATAGCCTCAAGTAAAGTTACCGATGGACGAAGACGAAAGAGGGGATGCCTTCCGGGGCATCCCTAAGCTTAGGCTCTTGCCACTCCTTATTCCATAGTCCATCAAATCCTTACCCAAAACTTGAAAACTTCACAATAAAAAACTCAACAGAAAATCTCATGAGCTCCGTTAGTATAAGAAAATAAATCACCACTTTAAGGTACTGTTGCAAACTCATTCTTTATTTATATTGGTGTATTATCTACTGCATTCCCACTTTTCCATGGTTCATACCCCCTGATACTACCCATAGATTCATCAAAGTAAGCAAACAACGCATAGAAAATAGAATCAGTCAAAAACAGAACAATCTGTAGCAATCTGTAACACTCAAATACTTCTGTAACTCCAAAAGTTCTGAAAAATTAGGACAACCTGAGCAATTTGTGTACCAATCCAGATAAAAAAGAATCAGATCAAAAGCACGTTTATGTGAATTTTGAAAATTATTTCCCTCGGTGCAAAAGTTTCTGATTTTTAGCAGGATCAACACAACTATCACCGTAAGTTATCCTAAAGGTTTAACTTGGCACAAACACTAACTAAAACATAAAACCACATCTAACCAGAGGTAGATGAATTATTTGTTACTAAACAGGAAAAAAAGTAAAGAACAAAAATAAAATTGGGTTGCCTCCCAACAAGCGCTATTGTTTAACGCCCTTAGCTAGGCATAAAACACGAATAGATCTAAGTATTGTCATCTTTGGTATGCAATCCATAAGTGGCTCTCATATTAGATTCATATGGCAATTTAATTTTTTTCCTAGGAAGGTGTTCCATGCCTTTCCTTAATGGAAATTGGAATCTAATGTTTCCTTCTTTCATATCAATAATTGCACCAATCATTCTGAGTAAAGGTCTACCAAGAATAATAGGACATGTAGGATTGCAATCTATATCAAGAACAATGAAATCTATGGGCACATAATTCCTATTTGCAACAATAAGAACATCATTAATTCTTCCCATAAGTTTCTTAATAGTGGAATCTGCAAGATGCAAATTTAAAGAACAATCATCAAATTCACAGAAACCTAACACATCACATAAAGTTTTTGGAATCGTGGAAACACTAGCACCCAAATCACACAAAGCATGGCATTCATAATCCTTAATCGTAATCTTAATAGTAGGTTCCCACTCATGATAAAGTTTTATAGGGATAGAAACTTCTAATTCAAGCTTTTCTTCAAAAGATTGCATCATAGCATCAACGATATGTTTAGTAAAAGCTTTGTTTTGATTATAAGCTTGAGGAGAATTCAACACGGGTTGCAAGAAGGAAATACAATCTATTAAAGAACAATTATCATAATTAAATTCCTTGAGATACAAAAGAGTGTGTTCATCGCTACTTAAAATCTTGACCTCTCCGATCCCACTTTTATCAATTTTTGCATCTAGATCTAAAAACTCCGAATCATTGGGACACCTTTTAACTAAAGTTGACTCATCTCCAGTCCCATGTTTATCAATATTAATATTGGAAAACAAGGATTCAATAGGACTCACATCAATCACTTTTAGATCTTCATCATTATTATCATGAAAACTAGAAGACCACGCTTTTACAAACCAATCTTTTTTAGCACGCATCTTAGCGGTTCTTTCTTTGCACTCATCAATGGAAATTCTCATGGCTTTGAGAGATTCATTGATATCATGCTTAGGTGGAATATATCTAAGTTTCAAATAATCAACATCAAGAGAAATTCTATCCACGTTCCTAGCCAAATCATCAATCTTGAGAAATTTTTCTTCAATCAAAGCATTAAAATTCTTTTGCGAACTCACAAATTATTTAACACTATTCTCAAAACCAGAGGGCATCTTGTTAAAATTTCCATAAGAATTGTTGTAGGAATTACCATGATTATTAGAGGAATTACTAGGAAACGGCCTAGGATTAAAATTGCCTCTATATGCGTTATTACCAAAATTGTTCCTGCCAACAAAATACACATACATAGATTCATTATTATTCTCAATCAAAGTGGACAAAGGCATATCATTAGGATCAGAAGAAGCCCTCTTATTAGCAAATAATTTCATAAGTTCATCCATCTTTCCACTCAAAATATTAATCTCTCCAATCGCATGAACCTTTTTACTAGTGGATCTTTCCGTGTGCCATTGAGTATAATTAACCATGATATTATCTAGGATCTTAGTAGCCTCTCCTAAAGTAATTTCCATAAAAGTGCCCCCCTGCGGCCGAATCTAAAAGATTTCTAGAAGCAAAATTCAGCCCAACATAATTTGTTTGTACAATCATCCACAAATTCAAACCATGTGTAGGGCAATTTCATATCATCAATTTCATCCTCTCCCAAGATTGTGCAACATGCTCATGATAAAGTTGCTTAAAATTCATAATATCGTTCCTAAGAGAGATGATCTTAGCTAGAGGAAAATACTTAGAGATGAAACCATATTTACACTTATTCCATGAATCAATACTATTTTTAGGCAAAGATGAAAACCAAGTTTTAACACGATCTCTAAGAGAAAATGGAAATAGCTTTAATTTGACAATATCATTATCCACATCTTTCTTCTTTTGCATATCACACAAATCAACGAAATTGTTTAGATGGGATGCGGCATCTTCACTAGGAAGGCCAGAAAATTGATCTTTCGTAACAAGATTCAGCAAAGCGACATTAATTTCACAAGATTCAGCATTAGTAGTGGGATCAATCGGAGTGCTAATAAAATCATTGTGGTTGGTGTTGGAGAAGTCACACAATTTAGTGTTATCTTGAGCCATTGTGACAAAGCAAGCAATCTAACACACGAGCACACAAGAAGCAAGCAAAAAAGACGAACGGAAGAGGGGCGAAGAAAAGGAAAATATTTTTGAAATCATTTTGGAGGTGGGGGAGAGGAAAACAAGAGGCGAATGGGAAATAATGTAATGCAAGAGATGAGAGTTTATGATGGGTACTTGGTATGTCTTCACTTGGCGTGGATATCCCTGGCAACGGCGCCAGAAATTCTTCCTCCTACTTCTTGATCTTGCATTGGTTTTTCCCTTGAAGAGGAAAGGGTGTTGCAGCAAAGTAGAGTAAGTATTTCCCTCAGTTTGAGAACCAAGGTATCAATCCAGTAGGAGACAACGCACAAGTCACCGAATACCTGCACAAACAATGAACAAACTTGCACCCAACGCGATAAAGGGGTTGTCAATCCCTTCATGTTATTTGCAAAAGTGAGATCTGATAGAGATAGATAAACGGTAAAGTAAATATTTTTGGTATTTGTGGTTTATAGACCGGAAAGTAAAGGATTGCAAAATAGTAGATCGAAACTAGTATGATGGAAAATAGAACTTGTATGATGGAAAAGAGAACTTGTATGATGGAAAAGAGACCCGGGGGCCATAGATTTCACTAGTGACTTCTCTCAAGATAGCAAATAATACGGTGGGTGAACAAACTACTGCTGAGCAATTGATAGAAAAGCGCATAATTATGACGATATCTAAGGCAATGATCATGAACATAGGCATCACGTCTGTGTCAAGTAGACTGAAATGATTCTGCATCTACTACTATTACTCAACACATCGTCCGACTCCTCCCTGCATCTAGAGTATTAAGTTCATAAAGAACAGAGTAACACATTAAGTAAGACGACATGATGTAGAGGAATTAACTCAAGCAATATGATGAAAACCCCATCTTTTTATCCTTGATGGCAACAATACAATACGTGCCTTGCTGCCCCAACTGTCACTGGGAAAGGACACCGCAAGATTGAACCCAAAGCTAAGCACTTCTCCCATTGCAAGAAAAACCAATCTAGTAGGCCAAACTAAACCGATAATTCGAAGAGACTTGCAAAGATATCAAATCATGCATATAAGAATTCAGAGAAGACTCAAATAATATTCATAGATAATCTGATCATAAATCCACAATTCATCGGATCTCGGCAAACACACCTCAAAAGAATATTGCATCAAATAGATCTCCAAGAACATCAAGGAGAACATGGTATTGAGAATCAAAGAGAGAGAAGAAACCATCTAGCTACTAGCTATGGACCCGTATGTCTGTGATAAACTACTCACGCTTCATCGGAAGGGTAATGATGTTGATGTAGAAGCCCTCCGTGATTGAATCCCCCTCTGGCAGGACGCCGGAAAAGGCCCCTAGATGGGATCTCACGGGTACAGAAGGTCGCGGTAGTGGAAAAGTGTTTTCATGGCTCCCCCTGATGTTTTTGGGGGTATAAGAGTATATATAGGCGAAAGAACTAGGTCAGGAGAGCTTCGAGGGGCCCACGAGGTAGGGGGCACGCCCTACCCCCTTGGGTACACCATCCACCCTCGCGGCCGCCTTGTTGCGTCTCCGACTTCATCTCCAAGTCTCCTGGTTTGCTTCCGGTCCAAGAAAGATCATCGCGAAAGTTTCATTCCATTTGGTCTCCGTTTGGACTCCATTTGGTATTCCTTTTCTGCGAAACTCTAAAACAGGCAAAAAACTGAAACTGGCACTGGGATCTAGGTTAGTAGGTTAGTCCCAAAAATAATATAAAATAGCATATAAGTGCATATAAACATCCAAAACAGATAATATAATAGCATGGAACAATAAAAAATTATAGATACGTTGGAGATGTATCAAATACCTTCTGGCGAAGTGAGTCTATCCTCATTTTTCTGACCATCTTCCCATCTCTAGCGCGCGATGCACTCCTGTGGCTCCCTTCGGTGATGCTCCTGCCGGCAGCCTCGGCTATAACGATGTGGCGACGCCCACAGCGGTTCTTGCCATCGGCACTGGCCATCAAGCCATCGCCAACGACGACGAGGCCGCACGGTTGTCCGATGCGATGGCGACGAGGCATGCCTTAAAGCATCTCCAACAGGTGCACAAAAGATCCGCGCGCTATAATAGTTTTAGCACACCGGACCCAACATTGGTTTACTAGATGCCGAAAAACACCCAGTGCAAATTGTGAAGTACGCGCAATCCGGTGCCCCAAATTTGCAGCTTCTGATAGCACTTTTTAGCGCGTGCCCAAACCTTTTTTGTGCGTGCACTATTTTACAGCTTCTACTGGACTGTCCGGCGCCAAGAAACCCAAATTTTAGCGTGCGGAGCAGTTTTTGTGCGCCCGTTGGAGACACTCTAAAGCATGCGCTCGTGCGGCTGGACAGCTGCGCAATGGCGCAGTTACGCAGTGGCGTCAACCCGACCCTCCGGTGATCGGACCCTGCGCCCCCACAAGCATCTGCGGCTCCGTCGGCAACGGCCACGGCCGCTCATGGCGCTCGGGCCTCACAGTCGGCATTGCCCGGCACGCTTGAGCCGCATCAGTGGCGGCGACCCCAGACCATCCATGGAGCGCAGTGCCCTTCCTGCTCCTGCTCGATGCCGGCCCAAAGCTTGTGCACAGCGGCAATGCATCCTTGGCTACTGATACGTCTCCAACGTATCTATAATTTTTGATTGTTCCATGATATTATATTACCCGTTTTGGATGTTTATGGGCTTTACTTTACACATTTATATCATTTTTGGGACTAACCTACTAACCGGAGGCCCAGCCCGTATTGCTGTTTTTTTGCCTATTTCAGTATTTCGAAGAAAAGGAATATCAAACGGACTCCAAATGCAATGAAACCTTCGGGAGCGTGATTTTTGGAAGGAACGTGATCCAGAGGACTTGGAGTACAAGTCAAGAAGCAGCCGAGGCGGCCACGAGGATGGAGGGCGCGCCCACCCCTACAGGGCGCCCCCCTATCTCGTGGGCCCCTCGGGCGGCCACCAACCTACTTCTTCCTCCTATATATACCCACGTACCTCGAGAACATCAGAACAAGCCACGAAAACCTAATTCCACCGCCGCAACCTTTTGTATCCGCGAGACCCCATCTTGGAGCCTTCGTCGGTGCTCCACCGGAGGGGGAATCGACCACGGAGGGCTTTTACATCAACACCATAGCCCCTCTGATGAGTTGTGAGTAGTTTACCACAGACCTCCGGGTCCATAGTTATTAGCTAGATGGCTGCTTCTCTCTTTTTGGATCCCAATACCATGTTCTCCTCGATCTTCTTGGAGATTTATTCGATGTAACTCTTTTTGCGGTGTGTTTGTCGAGATCCGATGAATTGTGGGTTTATGATCAAGTTTATCTATGAGAAATATTTTAATCTCCTTCTGAATTCTTTTATGTATGATTGAGTTACTTTGTAAGTCTCTTCGAATTATCAGTTTGGTTTGTCCTACTAGATTTATCTTTCTTGCAATGGGAGAAGTGTTTAGCTTTGGGTTCAATCTTGTGGTGTCCTTTCCCAGTGACAGGGGCAGCAAGGCACGTATTGTATTGTTGCCATCGAGGATAAGAAGATGGGGTTTATATCATATTGCATGAGTTTATCCCTCTACATCATGCCATCTTTCTTAATGCGTTACTTTGTTCTTTATGAACTTAATACTCTAGATGCATGCTGGATAGCGGTCGATGTGTGGAGTAATAGTAGTAGATGTAGGCAGGAGTCGGTCTACTTGTCATGGACGTGATGCCTATATACATGATCATACCTAGATAATCTCATAATTATTCGCTTTTCTATCAATTGCTCGACAGTAATTTGTTCACCCACCGTAATACTTATGCTATCTGGAGAGAAGCCACTAGTGAAACCTATGGCCCCCGGGTCTATCTTTTATCATATAAGCTTTCAATCTACTTTTATTTGCATCTTTACTTTTCCAATCTATACCATAAAATACCAAAAATATATTTATCTTATCATACTATCTCTATCAGATCTCACTTTCGCAAGTGGCCATGAAGGGATTGACAACCCCTTTATTGCGTTGGTTGTGAGTTCTTTGTTTGTTTGTGTAGGTGCGTTGGACTTTTGAGGAGCCTCCTACTGGATTGATACCTTGGTTCTCAAAAACTGAGAGAAATACTTACGCTACTATTGCTGCATCACCCTTTCCTCTTCAAGGAAAACCAACCCAAGCTCAAGACGTAGCAAGAAGGATTTCTGGCGCCGTTGCCGGGGAGGTCTTCGCTCAAGTCAAGACATACCAAGTACCCACCACAAACTCATCTCCCTCGCATTTACATTATTTGCCATTTGCCTCTCATTTTCCTCTCCCCTACTTCACCCTTGCCATTTTATTTGCCCTCTCTTTTCCAATCTCCTCTCTCTTTCGCTTGCCTTTTTCTGTTTGGTTGTGTGCGGATTACTTGTCGCCATGGTGCAAGATAATACCAAATTGTGTGATTTCTCCAATACCAATAATAATGATTTCCTTAGTACTTCGATTGCTCCTCTTAATGATGTTGAGTCTTGTGAAATCAATACTGCTTTGCTGAATCTTGTTATGAAAGATCAATTCGCCGGCCTTCCTAGTGAAGATGCCGCTACCCATCTAAACAACTTTGTTGATTTGTGTGATATGCAAAAAAAGATACGGATAATGATATTGTTAAATTGAAGTTATTTCCGTTTTCCCTTAGAGATCGTGCTAAAGTTTGGTTTTCGTCTTTGCCTAAAAATAGTATTGATTCTTGGAACAAGTGCAAAGATGCTTTTATCTCTAAGTATTTTCCTCCCGCTAAGATCATCACTCTTAGGAACGATATTATGAATCTTAAACAACTTGATCACGAGCATGTTTCCCAATCTTGGGAAAGAATGAAATTGATGATTCACAATTGCCCTACTCATGGTTTGAATTTATGGATGATCATACAAAATTTTTATGCTGGATTGAATTTTGCTTCTAGAAATCTTTTAGATTCGGCCGCGGGAGGCACGTTTATGGAAATCACTTTAGGAGATGCGACAAAACTCCTTGATAATATTATGGCTAATTATTCTCAATGGCACACCGAAAGATCTACTAGTAAAAAAGTGCATGCTATAGAAGAAATTAATGTTTTGAGTGGAAAGATGGATGAACTTATGAAATTGTTTGCTACTAAGAGTGCTCCTATTGATCCCAAGGATATGCCTTTGTCTACTTTGATTGGGAATAATAATGAATCTATGGATGTGAATTTTGTTGGTAGGAACAGTTTTGGAAACAATGCTTATAGAGGAAACTTTAATCCTAGACCGTTCCCTAGTAATTCCTCTAATAATTATGGAAATTCCTACAATAATTCTTATGGCAATTTTAATAAGATGCCTCTGATTTTGAGAATAGTGTGAAAGAATTTATGATCTCTTAAAAGAATTTTAATGCCTTGCTTGAAGAAAAATTGCTCAAAGTTGATGATTTGGCTAGGAACGTTGATAGACTTTCACTTGATGTTGATTCTCTTAAACTTAGATCCCCTCCTAATCATGATATCAACTAGATCATTGATGGCGCGCGTTGCTGCGCTCGTCTATTTTGGCTCTTACAGGTCTTAGGGATACGAAGTAATTTGTATTACATGTGTTTGCAACGTTTTGTAATATTGTGTATATTGCAACTTTTGTTGTCCCCATTATTTTCAAAATAATGTTGATTGAATAGAGGATTTCAATTGGTTTAAAATAATGTGACCTAAGAGAAGAATTCAATTGGTTTGAAAGAATGTAGCGTGTTTATGTTCTTAGGTCTAATGGACTTGTAGTTGATTCGAGGGTGTGCCTTAGGTGTACATGTTCCTTGATTGATCGTGACAGTCTTAATGCATTTATGAGATTTGCTAAAGGAACATTAGAAAATTTCTAACAAATAGAGATTGTACTACCCCCAACTGAGAGGGATTACACTAATCATGTTTACAAAGAACCGAGGATAATGTGATCCTAACTTAAAACTGACGCTTAGCTATTGCTTTCTAACTTCAACGGTATGACCTTGATCATGCGGGCAACAAGTCGCCTTGGATCAACCTCATGACCTTACTTGAGGTCCTTTAAATTCTAAGTGGTGTACATGGCCAACACATTAAAGTTTGTTTCAAGAAAAGGGAGTAAAACTAGAGAAGGAATCAGTATGTTGATTGATCTTCAATGTGTCATTAGATTCATGGTATTTGCTTCGAGCATTCTTTGGATGGGATACATGTCCTGATTTATTCATCTGTAGGAAGAGGGGAATGACTGAAATGTGCTGGATAAAGTGGACAAAGGGTGTTCAAAGGGAAAGGCACAACAGGAAGCATTAGAGTGGATTCAATAGGTACCTTTGAGAATGAATTAGTATGTTCGTCGATGTTTGGCATGTCATTAGAGTCATGATCTTTGTTTTGAGCAGTCCATGGAAGGGACACATCCCTAGACCGATTGATCTGCACAAAGGAAAAAATGTTTGAATGGAAAGAGACAATGCTATATGAATAGATTCTAGATGTGGTACCAGTGAGTAGTAAATGGTTGAGTGTTTTAGTGTGTATACTGCTAACGTTGTGTATAAATAGAGAGATGCGATGTGAGTAGTCAGGTTAAATGATTGCCAGATTGTTAGTTGGTGGGCGGAAATTAATGCAGTACTACTTTGTAAATTATTGTGTGTAACTGAAGAGTGAACAATTATTTTTTGTTATCTGTTCTTTATGACTATCCTGATTCGTAAACCACATCATGCTGTGCACGAAAATAAAAAAGAGGAGACATTTTGTATCCAAGAAGGAACATCAGGAGAACATGTCACAACTCACAAGGAAGAATAACCATCTATATAGAAGGCGCCAAAACAGCGAGTAATTTGAAGTTTTACTTACATGGATTTGAGCTTGAGAAAGGAAAACGCGTACTTGAAGATCATTCAAGATTGCCTTGGCTACTCTCAGTTTGAAGCTCCTTGCATCTTGATACCTATTCAGTTGGAAATATTCTTCTATGAAGTGGCCAGTCTCAAAACAAGAAGTTGGCACTGCGAGACATGAAAGAATGAAAATGACAACAACATTATTCTTTTCTTGTTTCTTAATATGATCATCTACATGATCGATAAATGACACAAAAAAATTCCACGACATTTAGCACAAGATATGGTTTCCTACTACTGGAAGAGTTTCCTACCAAAAGACCAAACAAACTGGAGCCAGGTTAGAGAATAGTCGAAATAAGGATGATCGTCTAAAAAACATTTAGCTTCAGTTTAGGCTAAACATCAAGTGGTTCCTGCGTAATCCCTATTCCTATCAGATTCAATGTTAGAGCAAAAATATGTACTCAAAATTAAGATGTCATCATAAAATAATCTACAGTAGCATGCAGGGTATTCAATAGTATTATATCAAAAAGGTTATTTAGCACAAGATAAGATTGTTTGAGGGACTTTCAAGACTGATGGTGGATGCCATTCAAATTTCTATCAATATTGGGAGGATACCATAATGAAGTACCACTCCAAATTCATGTACTCCAATTCATCAACAAAGTTGATTGTACACCAACAGAGGAACTGAAGATATAAATTAGG
Source organism: Triticum aestivum (assembly GCF_018294505.1). NCBI lineage: Eukaryota > Viridiplantae > Streptophyta > Magnoliopsida > Poales > Poaceae > Triticum > Triticum aestivum. Next base: position 405,626,065 of record NC_057807.1, read on the forward strand.
TCAATGTGAATATGAGCTTACAGATGTTTGGTTTAGTGTGCAGGCCACCTTATCTGCATTTAAACCCTCTTGGCAGGAAAAAAAAGACGTGGGGAACTGCAAAACTTACAACACCAAACTTTGATCTAAGAATCCTGTAGTTTTGATTAAAAAAAAGCAAGCAACATTTCTGGTAAGCTACTTGAGCATAAAACATCAACCATATCCACAATTGTCTATAAAATGCATATGCTGGCAAATTGCAAAGTAACATGTGTTAAGAACCTCTCGAAGAGAAGAAAATTACTTGTAACACCAAGAGTTTTTCTCTTATCTCCAAATGTTGCAACTACTTTCGAATAAGAGAGAAATATGGGACTCAAATATTTCAGTGATATGACACCGTTTGTCTCCTTGACCAAGTGTTTGGCAACAGTTGCCTCTCCGGTGGTACACTTGCTGCTATACTCACTGTAGTCGAAGAAAGGACGTCGCGGTCCCTGCTGTACCTCCAGCCCCCGACCTTCCCTTTCGCTCCACCCAAGTCTATGGATGCATAGAACTAAATCATGTTTATTCGCAAGTATTCTGAGCAAGAAAGATTCTCTAACTAAGCATGATGAGTTAAATTAGGCCACCTCCATTTCTGCACTTTCAGAAGCATCCAAGTGCTCAACTTGATAACAAACGCCATCCTTGTCAATGCCTGTATTTTGTAAGATTGCAATCAAACATTCAGCAATGGTATAGACATATTACTAAGCAAGATTTTAACGGTGCAGATAACAAGAGTCTGACCAGCGCCTCGCTGGGCAAGAGTCTAACAACGTCGAAGAAGGCGTGGTGCGCGAGTCTCCTCTTCGTCCAGGCGACGGAGCGAGCATGCTAAACCAGCGTCGCACAGTCAACAGGGAACCACTTTCCAACCATGGCGACAATCCCCTCGCGCAACATGCACAGGAACAATCCAATCTCCCGATCTGCTTCGTAGAACCCACTCAGGCCCGCGTCCTTCTCCTCTTCCTCGCCCTCCTTGTCCACCGTCCAGTGAGCAGAAGGGGTTGGGTGAACAGCACCATGGTGGATGGTGGAGGTGCTACGGGGAGGCGGTGGTGGCGCATCTAGGGTATGCGTTGAGACCAAGAGAAATGAGAGGGCGGGGAACAAAGCTAGCACGCAGAAGCGCAATGTGGACAATGAGGCCCAATTAACCAGCGGACTAGCAGCCCAACCCAACTTGATGACAGACGTCCAAAATTGTTCCTGGAGTAGCGGCCCAACACTGCCAGCGCTCATTAGTAGCGAACGAAGCGGAGCTTACACGCGATTCAAAACTAATCGGGCGGCTAAAAATGCTCAAAATTGACGATCAGACGTACGGGAGCGCTGATGGCCTGAGAGGGCTGGAAAAGTGCGCAGTTTTAATGTATCTAAATGAGTCTCTCAAAGCAATGAGAGTGTCCATTGATGAGTGCAAAGAAAGAACCGCTAGATTGCGTGCTAAGAAAGATTGCTTTGTAAAGGCATGTTCTTCTAGTTTCCATGAAAATAATGATGAAGATCTTAAGGTTATTGATGTGTCCCCTATTAGATATTTGTTTTGCAATATGAATCTTAATAATAATGGGACTGGAGATGAGTCAACTTTAGTTAAAAGGCGTCCCGATAATTCGGAGTTTTTAGATCTTGATGCTAATTTTGGTAAAAGTGGGATTGAAGAGGTCAAGACTTTAAATAGCATTGAACCCACTATCTTAGACTTCAAGGAATTTGATTATGATAATTTTTCTTTAGAAGGTTGTATTTCCTTGTTGCAATCCGTTGTAAATTCTCCTCATGCTTATAGTCAAAATAAAGCTTTTACCAAACATATTGTTGATGCCTTGATGCAATCTTATGATGAAAAACTTAATTTGGAAGTTTCTATACCTAGAAAACTCAATGATGAGTGGGAACCTACTATAAAGATTAAAATTAAAGATCAGGAGTGTTATGCTTTATGTGATTTGGGTGCTAGTGTTTCCACGATTCCGAAAACTTTATGTGATGTTCTAGGTTTCCATGATCTTAATGATTGCTCTTTCAATTTGCACCTTGCGGATTCCACCATTAAAAAGCCAATGGGAAGGATCAATGATGTTCTCATTGTTGCAAATATAAATTTTGTGCCCGTAGATTTTATCGTTCTTGATATAGATTGCAATCTTTCTTGCCCTATTATTCTTGATAGACCTTTCCTTAGAACGATTGGCGCGATTATTGATATGAAGGAAGGGAATATTAGATTCCAATTTCCATTAAGGAAAGGCATGGAGAACTTTCCAAGAAAGAAAATTAAATTACCTTATGAATCTATCATGCGGGCTACTTATGAATTGAGTGCCAAAGATGGCACTACTTAGATCTATCCTCGCTTTTATGCCCAGCTAGGGGCGTTAAACGATAGCGCTAGTTGGAGGCAACCCAATTATATTTGTGTTTTTTGTTTTTGTTTCTGTTTAGTAATAAATTTTGCATCTACCTTCTGTTTAGATGTGTTTTTATTAGTGTTTGTGCCAAGTAGAACCTATAGGATAACCTATGGTGATAGTTAATTTGATTCTGCTGAAAAACAGAAACTTTGCGCGCACGAATTTAGTTTTTTTAAATCACAGAAACGTGATTTTGCGTTGATTCGTTTTTCTGCAGATCAATAGACATATTTCCCACGACTTCCTATTTTGGTAGGATTTTTAGAGTTCCAAAAGTATTCGTGGGTTATAGATTGCTACAGACTGTTCTGTTTTTGACAGATTCTGTTTTTTGTGTGTTGTTTGCTTATTTTGATGCATCTATGGCTAGTATTGAGTGGTATGAACCATAGAGAACTTGAAATACAGTAGGTTTAACACCAATATAAATAAAGAATGAGTTCATTACAGTACCTTATGTGGTGGTTTTGCTTTCTTTCACAACGGAGCTTATGAGATTTCCTGTTGAGTTTTGTGTTGTGAAGTTTTCAAGTTTTGGGTAAAGATTTGATGGACTGTGGAATAAGGAGTGGCAAGACCTAAGCTTGGGGATGCCCATGGCACCCCAAGATATTCAAGAATAGCCAAAAGCCTAAGCTTGGGTATGCCCCCGGAAGGCATCCCCTCTTTCGTCTTTGTTCATTGGTAACTTTACTTGGAGCTATATTTTTATTCGCCACATGATATGTGTTTTGCTTGGAGCGTCTTGTATGATATTAGTTTTTGCTTTTTAGTTTACCACAATCATCCTTGCTGTACACACATTTTGGGAGAAGCCCACTTGATTGGAATTTATTAGAATACTCTATGTGCTTCACTTATATCTTTTGAGCTAGATAGTTTTTGCTCTAGTGCTTCACTTATATTATTTTGAGAGTCTCTTAGAACAGCATGGTATTTGCTATGGTTATAAAATTGGTCCTAGAATGGTAGGCATCCAAGTAGGGTATAATAAAAACTATCATAGAAAGTGAATTGGATGCTATGATCAATTTGATACTTGATAATTGTTTTGAGATATGGAGGTAGTGATATTAAAGTCATGCTAGTTGGGTTATTATGAATTTAAAGAATGCTTGCGTTGAAGTTTGTGATTCCCGTAGCATGCACGTATGCTGAACCGCTTTGTGATGAAGTTGGAGCACAATTTTATTTATTGATTGTCTTCCTTATGAGTGGCGGTCGGGGACGAGCGATGGTCTTTTCCTACCAATCTATCCCCCTAGGAGCATGCGCATAATACTTTGTTTTTGATGAATTGTAGATTTTTGCCATAAGTATATGAGTTCTTTTGACTAATGTTGAGTCCATGGATTATACGCACTCTCACCTTTCCACCATTGCTAGCCTCTCTTATGCCGCGCAACTTTCACAGGTACCATTCACCCACCATATACCTTCCTCAAAACAGCCACCATACCTACCTATTATGGCATTTCCATAGCCATTCCAAGATATATTGCCATGCAACTTTCCATCGTTCCGTTTTTATGACACGCATCATGATTGTCATATTGCTCTTTGCATGATCATGTAGTTGACATCGTATTGTGGCAAGGCGACCTTCATAATTTTCATACATGTCGCTCTTGATTCATTGCATATCCCGGTACACCGCCGGAGGCATTCATATAGAGTCATATCTTGTTCTAAGTATTGAGTTGTAATTCTTGAGTTGTAAGTAAATAAAAGTGTGATGATCTTCATTATTAGAGCATTGTCCCAGTGAGAAAAGGATGATGGAGACTATGATTCCCCCACAAGTCGGGATGAGACTTCGGACTAAAGAAAAAAAAGAGAAATAAAAAAGAGAAAGGCCAAAAAAGGCCAAAGAAAAAAATAAAAGAAAAAATGAGAGAAAAAGAGAGAAGGGACAATGCTACTATCCTTTTACCACACTTGTGCTTCAAAGTAGCACCATGATCTTCATGATAGAGAGTCTCCTATGTTGTCACTTTCATATACTAGTGGGAATTTTTTATTATAGAACTTGGCTTGTATATTCCGATGATGGGCTTCCTCAAAATGCCCTAGGTCTTCGTGAGCAAGCAAGTTGGATGCACACCCACTTAGTTTCTTTTGTTGAGCTTTCATACATTTATAGCTCTAGTGCATCTGTTGCATGGCAATCCCTACTCACTCACATTGATATCTATTAATGGGCATCTCCATAGCCCGTTGATACGCCTAGTTGATGTGATACTATCTTCTCCTTTTTTGTCTTCTCCACAACCACCATTCTATTCCACATATAGTGCTATGTCCATGACTCTCGCTCATGTATTGCGTGAAAGTTGAAAAAGTTTGAGATTACTAAAGTATGAAACAATTGCTTGGCTTGTCATTGAGGTTGTGCATGATTAAATACTTTGTGTGATGAAGATAGAGCAACAACCAGACTATATGATTTTGTAGGGATAACTTTCTTTAGCCATGTTATTTTGAGAAGACATGATTGCTTGATTAGTATGCTTGAAGTATTACTATTTCTTATGTCAATATGAACTTTTATTTTGAATCATTTGGATCTGAATTCATGCCACAATAAAGAAAATTACATTGAGAATCATGCTAGGTAGCATTTCACATCAAAAATTCTGTTTTTATCATTTACCTACTCGAGGATGAGCAGGAATTAAGCTTGGGGATGCTTGATACGTCTCCAACGTATCTATAATTTTTTATTGTTCCATGCTATTATATTACCCGTTTTGGATGTTTATGGGCTTTACTTTACACATTTATATCATTTTTAGGACTAACCTACTAACCGGAGGCCCAACCCATATTGTTGTTTTTTTGCCTATTTCAGTATTTCGAAGAAAAGGAATAACAAACGGAGTCCAAATGCAATGAAACCTTCGGGAGCGTGATTTTTGGAACGAACGTGATCCAGAGGACTTAGAGTGCAAGTCAAGAAGCAGCCGAGGCGGCCACGAGGGTGGAGGGCGCGCCCACCCCTACAGGGGGCGCCCCCTATCTCGTGGGCTCCTCAGGCGGCCACCTACCTACTTCTTCCTCCTATATATACCCACATACCCTGAGAACATCAGAACAAGCCACGAAAACCTAATTCCACTGCCGCAACCTTCTGTGTCCGCGAGATCCCATCTTGGAGCCTTCGCCGGCGCTCCGCCGGAGGGGGAATCGACCATGGAGGGCTTCTACATCAACACCATAGCCCCTCCGATGAGTTGTGAGTAGTTTACCATAGACCTTTGGGTCCATAGTTATTAGCTAGATGGCTTCTTCTCTCTTTTTGGATCTCAATACCATGTTCTCCTCGATCTTCTTGGAGATCTATTCGATGTAACTCTTTTTGCGGTGTGTTTGTCGAGATCCGATGAATTGTGGGTTTATGATCAAGTTTATCTATGATAAATATTTGAATCTTCTCTGAATTCTTTTATGTATGATTGGTTATCTTTGCAAGTCTCTTCGAATTATCAGTTTGGTTTGGCCTACTAGATTGATCTTTCTTGCTATGGGAGAAGTGTTTAGTTTTGGGTTCAATCTTGCGATGTTCTTTCCCAGTGACAGCAGGGGCAGCAAGGCACGTATTGTATTGTTGCCATCGAGTATAAATAGATAGGGTTTATATCATATTGCATGAGTTTATCCCTCTACATCATGTCATCTTTCTTAATGTGTTACTCCGTTCTTTATGAACTTAATACTCTAGATGCATGCTGGATAGCGGTTGATGTGTGGAGTAAAGGTAGTAGATGCAGGCAGGAGTCGGTCTACTTGTCACAGACGTGATGCCTATATACATGATCATACCTAGATAATCTCATAATTATTCGCTTTTCTATCAATTGCTCGACAGTAATTTGTTCACCCACCGTAATACTTATGCTATCTTGAGAGAAGCCACTAGTGAAACCTATGGCCCCCGGGTCTATCTTTTATCATATAAGCTTTCAATCTACTTTTATTTGCATCTTTACTTTTCCAATCTAGATCATAAAATACCAAAAATATATTTATCTTATCATACTATCTCTATCAGATCTCACTTTCGCAAGTGGCTGTGAAGGGATTGACAACCCCTTTATTGCGTTGGTTGCGAGTTCTTTGTTTGTTTGTGTAGGTGTGTGGGACTTTTGAGGAGCCTCCTACTGGATTGATACCTTGGTTCTCAAAAATCGAGGGAAATACTTACGCTACTATTGCTGCATCACCCTTTCCTCTTCAAGGAAAACCAATGCAAGCTCAAGACGTAGTAGCTACACACAATGGCAAAGTGTGGACTGCTCTAGCATGGCATCACCCCCTTCCTCCGATAGTCCGGCGGTAATTACGAGATTTCTCCCGGCTGAAGCAACAGGGGATAAGGAACCTTATCCTTCCCTAGTTTGCACTAAGATCCATGTATTTACAGGAACTAGCAAAGTAGCCCCAAATAGTGGTCCAGGCCAAAAAAATTCAATAATCCTTTTCTCTCTCGTGGGATTTGCAAATTGGCCCTGTTAATAGTGCTATTTACTAGTATTAATCTGTTTTAGACCCTGTTATTTTGAGTGTTTGTTTTCAATACTGTGTTTCTGTTGAGTACCTTGTATTTTAGAACATATGTGAGATGGAATATATTTCCATGTCCTACATGTTGAGATTATACGTCCACTATTTGAAGTTCAAAGTGAGTTTCTTCAAATTGATGCTTGGAATCACAAGGTAGTCATATAGATCTACTGCCTACGCAGATTATCAATGACTACTGTTAAAGTCTACTTTGTCATTTTGACATTACAATTGCTTTACAAAGTGCTCTCACATGCATTTTACTAAGTCGTGACATAAGGCATTACGAGTGAGTATCTACTGATTTTATCATATTATACTCCCTAGTGTTGTGAGATCTACTCTATTCTGGAGATTATCTTCAAAGTGTCATGCTTAATAATTTGAAGTTCACACTAATGATTTCAAGCCAACTTGAAATTTTCATTAATTTTGCAAAGTTCATTACAACATCAACCATGATGGTCTTTAATTTATTAACTGTAGATTAATTATCTCTGGTTACCGACGGCTAGAGAATTTGAGGCATGCGCCTTCAATGGCCACGACTGCCCTACCTGGGCCATGGGCATCATGATCGCTCTTGTATATCATGGGATATTGTGTACAATTCAAGACACATAGGATTCACCTGTGGTCGGAATCACACTGCTAACATAAAATAAGTTGTCTTATACATCATAAGGAATTATATCAATCTAGATCTTAGCATCTGGTTATTTTGCATCAGCAATCCCTAGGACACAAAGGACCTTGCTCACATGGAGAACGTGTTGGTTGACTATGCCTAAATCGGTATGTTTGGAGACTTCGGCTAGTCTCTCAATCCCCTTAGTGATCTATTTATCTATGTCCATTTGTGATGTTATAATAAGAACATATGTATTATTGTTGTCATCATATATTGTACTCCCTCCGTCCCGTAATATAAGAGCGTTTTTGACACTACTCTAGTGTGAAAAATGCTCTTATATTATGGGACAGAGGGAGTATATCACCATATATTGTATAAGCACTTTGGTACAAATACATTTGTATATGTTCTATATATCTGATAGAGATTTTCCTATTGAGAATCTTCAAATCTATATATAGATTTCTGCGGGGGTCAATCTGATGAAAGATGATATGTGCCTTGTGGACATATGCACCACAAACTCTATACTTAGGGAAGTAAAATATTTCCACTCTTCCTGAGGGGAAAGGAGATATTTAAACAATTGTTGGATGCGATGATGTAATTATTGGCTCAACTCAGGTCATATTACTACCCCTATGGGTACTTGAGTATAATCAAGGATGCTTTATTGTGTCTTGGTTCAACTCGTACCCTAATGAAGTATGGAGATATCTGTCAAAATAGTTTCCATAGAGAAACTTACGATGACAACAAAGAGGAATATCTTCTCTTTACCATATGCAACGGATATGGCAAGCACATTCTCTATGTATCATCAGGATTGTACTACACATACTACAAAACCGATATCACATGTTGCGTACAAGATAGGTTTCCAAAATGTCTTGTAGATGACAAACTTGGCATATTCACCTTGGTCATCCAGACATTGGGTTGAAACTGAAACTATCACCAATTCCATTGGTTTATGACTATTATGATGCTAAGTTCTAACAATATTTGGATTTTATGTGTACTTTATGTGACACGGGGAAGCTCATTTTTAAGGCTTGCACACCTTAAAGTCTATGCTGAACCACTCAGACTCCTTGAATACATCAAGTCGAGGTAAGTGGCTCTTCCTAACCATTGAGTAGACTATTCAAGTATCCATGGTTTTTGAAAGACACATCTACACCATGGTCTCAAGTGTGTTTTATCCACACAAAACAATTGGCTCATTCTCCTGAACATTGATTCAATCAAAATTGAATGGACAAAGTTGCAGAATTCTCCTTGCATGCCTTCACTATGGCCCTAGGATTGAAGTTTAGCACTTTTCCAATATATCTACACTCAAAATGGTTTGGTAGAATCCTTTATCCAGAGAGTTAAGCTCATTGCATTATATTTACTCTAGAATTTTGTAACTTACCAACTTTACGTAGGAGTCATGCAGTTTTACATGCTCATGACCAAATTGCATAATATCATTCCCCTCTATCTTTGATATGTGGAATTCTACCAAGTATTTCCCATCTGCGTTAATTCGGTTACATGCAGAGATCACCACCCCGACATACATCATTGGCCCCTCAACATATATTTGGGATCTATGTGAGGAATAACTATATTTCCGTCAATACCTCAAGCCCCTCACATGGGAGCTATTTATGGCCAGTATGTTTGATTCAATGAGGAACATTTGTAGGCATTAGGGGGAGATTTCAAGTACCACACAGAATGCCAGGAAATTAGTGTAATTCTCAACACATTTCTGCCTCAAGTCCATGTACTCAAAGATCTGAACCATGCGTTTAGAAGTTTTGCAACACATTGCAAATAACCTGTCAGATTCATTTATTGAATATAAAGGTGTCACATAATCCTAGAATCCTGAAAAAATATGCCTGAAAGAGTGGAGGTACCAACAAAACACACTCAACTCCCCATTAACAGCAATAGGGGGAGAAGTATGACACTAGTACACCAGGTATTAGCTTCTCGCAAGCAAGGATATCAAGGCCTCTAAATATGTAAATGCAAGTCAACTTCACTTTGGCAGACACCTAATGGGTAGTATACACCCAGTGGATGGGCAACGTCCACCAACCCAGGTCATAGTGCACACAATGACTGGGACATTGGAATACCCGACTCAACCGCATTGGAAATCGCAGGGTAATGATAGTTCCATCAACTCTATATTGATATGTAGATTCCAGAGAAACATATAAACTGAAGTCTACAGTTGTTGACACGAAAAAACCTTTCACATGATTTAGGCCCAAAGACCATGGCCATGGCAAAGTGTGAACAACACTCGGACTGAACTCGAGCAAAGGGTATAATCTAGGTAGAAATAATCTTGCTCAATAATGGGAAGGTATTCATAAGCAATACCTACATCAGTTTTCTTCCAAAAACAGAATGAGAACCATGAGGTGGTGAGAGATATAGAAAGTACTAAAGTGCAAGGGTTAACGCAGATACCTGAACTATTCTTCAGAGGTGGAATCTCTTTCCGATACATTATACCATTGGCAGTATAAAATCAGCTATCTATGCAGTTGATAGATGTAGTGCAAGGTTATATTAGTTCAGTATGTAATCACTTACTGATTATATCAATGTATGTTGCGATTTGCATTTCCATTCAGAAGGGCAATTACTGTTATATGTTGCAGCAATTTCTCCTTATTTTCTCACTAGTTTGCGGGAGTTTTAGCAATATATCAAACACATATATCCTCACTTTTTCCCATGGGGTTTTGGAGGAGTTTTTCAAGATGATTATACTTACACTAACAACCATGGATTAGGGGGAGTCTTAGGAGTTAATTAATTCTAATAATCTCTGCTTTTCCTAATTGAGGCGGTTGCTTCATGTCCCTACGGACGTGCCTTCTGGGGCTATATATATATATATATATATATATATATATATATATATATATATATATATATATATATATATATATATGACAAATGTTTCCTACAAGCAGTGGTAGTTACCACCATTTGCGTTTTGTATGTTGTATGTAGTATCTGTTGAAACCAAGAATATGTACGTGTAGTATGTAGTATATAATAATGATTAGATAGTATATATACAAATTTTTAGGTAGTATGTTCCATTTTTTGAGTATGCTCTTTTTTACGTACAAATATGTACGTATTTCACAAATATAACAAAAACTATGGGCTCATATGTAATTTTTTCATGTAACTTGTTTTGAAATATCTTAAATATAGATACGAACATATTTAATATAATAAATAGTATATATAGTACCACATGCTAGTATATGAGACATGTGGGGTAACTACCACTGGGTGGTAGGATGGATTTTCCCTATATGTCTCATATATATATATATATATATATATATATATATATATATATATATATATAGGATGGGTCTATTATGATAACACCCCTTAAGTCTGATTCTGCACACCACTTTCTTATTCTGCTAACACCCGTCGGAGACGAAGTGCGCGCAGATGAAAAACAAATCCCCTCCGAGCCCCCGATGCCACCCTCCCGCGGTCAAACCCCAGGTCCACCCCCAACCACCCACCCCCTTCCCGTGCCCCATCACCTCAGGCCATCCCGGCCGGCGTGGATCTCGCCCACGTCCCACGCCCCTACCTCTCTACCCACCGGTTACCTCCTGCACCACAACCTCCCTCCCCCTCCTGCGCCACCAGCCCACCACCTACCCCTCATCCCCGACCCCCACTTCAGATCCGGGCGGCCGCTCTGCCTCAGATCCGGCTGGGCTCCAACGAGGCACCGACAGTGGATCCGGCCGATGCCACCATCGGTCTCCACCGGACTCCTGCGAGAGCAGTACCGGACTGCTTCCCCATGCCTCCCAGCCTCCCCCACCAACCGCAGCAACATGTGCGGCGACATACTTCACTTCCGTGGCCGCCGACGATGAGGGCCTCCACCGGTGTGGCACCGAACCGGCAGATCTCAGGCCTTCCCTCTCTGGCCCCGACGAGCTGCCCTCCTTCCCTTGCAGTCCATGCGTCCCTGACGCGGACCGCCCCACCTCCTTGGCCAAGCATCGCCCGCCCGCTCCCTCCTCTGGCCAGATGCACCGGACTCCACGGATCAAGTGCCGCCTGCATCCGGGCGCCCGGCGGCCTCCCCCAACAATGGCGGTCGCCCCTGCGCCATCGACAGGGATCCACCCCCCTGCTCGCACACCATCGAGAAAAGCCTGATGCAGCCGTGCCGCTGCTATTTTCTTTCGCCGATCTGGTTGCTTCTCTCCCACCAGCGATTTGGGACTTGTCGCCTGTGAAGTTTGATGGTTCCCCCATGCAGTTCGTTTTTGCCTCTCCGATGCGGTGGTGTCGAGCGGCCATCCCCTGCCACGCCGGTGCCACCTCGGCATGTGGGAGGAGCACGAGAGGTGAGCAATTAGGTAGCTCTTCCCGTGCAGTTCGGCTGGGATTCAAAAGCTCCTGGCCTCCCACTGTGCAGTACGCCTGGTGTGCCATTGAAGTGCTCTTATACACTTCACTAACTTTGTGATTTCTGAAGAGATAAAAAAGTTGCAAATGAAGTCTGCTATGGTTTGCTATTGAGGTTCATTTTACTCTTTTTTGCAGGGAAAAAAATGAAGTGATGCGGTTCTATTGGATGCCCCATAACTCAATTTTGTTGTTGTTGAAAATTGCACTTCATTAGCTCATTGTAACAACTACAGTTTACTACTGCGATGGTGTGGTTTGGCTTCGCGGAGCCTGCACTTTTGTCTTGATGCAAGTAGCCCACAAAATTTAATAAGTATGAAAAGAAGACAACAAAAACTCATGAGGTTCATTTTTGGTAGTGTTGCGGTTCATTTTCGGGAGTGTTTGCTGTCCACTCTCGTTCAAAAAAAAGTTGAAAAAAGACAACAAAAACTTATGCGAGAAAGTTTATGTCCGACCAAAAGAAATCACGAAGTTCACTTGACTGCCTACTGCAGTGCGGTTTTCCGTTTGAAGCAGTGCGTTCTTATGTCCGATGGAAGGTCTACTCGCTTGGTCAACGCGCATACAAAATTAATAAGTATAAAAAATACAACAAGTACTCATGAGGTTCACTTTTGGTAGTGTTACGGTTCATTTTCGGAAGTGTTGTGGTCCACTCTCGTTCGGAAAAAAGTTGAAAAAAAGACAACAAAAACTTGTGCGAGAAAGTTTATGTTCGACAAAAAGAAATCACGAAGTTCACTTAACTGTCTGTTGCAGTGCGATTTTTAGTTTGAAGCAGTGCGTTCTTCTGTCCGACGACGATTTTGGTGTCGCGAAAAAATAGATTGTCCGCTTTTTGCTAATTTTAAAACTGCTCTTAAACCATAAGGAATTAGAGAGTGTGTTCTACATGAAAAAGTTGCGTCTCGTCGATATCTTTCCAATGACATATCATTTGAATCATTTCGACAAACGGTTTGTAAAAATTTCAAAAAACAAAAACGGTCGCTGCCACTCGTCCTTCGCCGCACGATTTTCAAAATTAACTTAAAACCGTAAGGAATCTCAAAACCATTCCTACATATGAAATATGCGCCTTGTCCATAGCTTTCCAACGGCGTATCATACGCCTCGTTTCGACAAACGGTTCAAAAACTAGAGCGAAAACAGTACCGAAAATTTGAAAAAAATTGAAAAACAGAATTCCGCGATTTAGTAAATTTGAAATTGCTCTTAAAACGCAACGAATTAGAGAAAGATTTATATATGGAAAAGATGCGCCTCGACGATATCTATCCAACAGCGTATCATTTGCTTCATTCCGACAAGCAGTTTAGAAAAAAATCACGAAAATACGTTCGCTGCCACTCGTCATCCGCCGCGCCGTTTTTGAAACTGCTCTTAAACCGCGAGGAATCTCGAAAAGTGTTCAACATAACGAAGTTGCGCCTAATCCATAGCTTTTCAACGGTATATTATACGCCTCGTTCCAATAAACAATCAAAAAATTAGAGCGAAAACAGTACCGAAAAAACACCGCGTGCAGTTTTTCCGAAACGAAGTTCACTAGTCTCTATTGCAGTGCTTGTCGTCAAAATGATGCAGTACGCTTCCGTTGAGCGTGCAGTGCCGAAGTGGTGTGCAGAATAGTTATTCTGGTAATATTAGCAGAATAGACCGTCTGTATATATATATATGTGTGTGTGTGTGTGTGTGTGTGTGTGTGTGTGTGTGTGTGTGCAATCCCATCATCAGTAAAGAAAACTATTCACTTTTACTTTTTCTCCTGTATCTCTCGTTTTACATTAACAAGTATATTGTCGCTTTAGAAGCAACAATGGAGGGTGCAAAATCAAAAGTTCATTTATGAGTTTGATTGTGCCAATGGAACATTGTTCTTAATAGTGGTTTCGTAGCTCAGTCTAAGGAAACAAAGGTCCTGCTAGTGATTAAATACATACAATGCCAGTTTCACACAAATTATGAATTCTTGTGAAAGCATGATAGATGCATAGAAATGCAAAATGATACACACAGGTCTAAAGTTCTCAAGATCTGATAGGATGAAGGCTACACCACAAGCAAAGCATGGACAAACACCGGATTGCCATTGGTGTGAAAGAAAATTTGCTGACTAGATTATTGAATGTAACGCCCCGGATTCGTTGCGCCAGGTGTCCGCCAGTTATTCGTCGTCGTTGCCATGTCATTTGCTTGCGTGTTGCATTTTGCCATGTCATCATGTGCATCTCATTTTGCATACGTGTTCGTTTCATGCATCTGAGCATTTTCCCCGTTGTCCATTTTGCAATCCGACACTCCTATGTTCCCAGACGCCCCTTTTGACTTTTTTCGTGTGCGGGTGTTAAACATTCTCGGAATGGACCGTGATTTGCCAAGCGGCCTTGGTACACTACCGGTAGACCGCCTGTCAAGTTTTGTACCATTTGGAGTCTGTTTGATACTCCAACGGTTAACCGGGTAACCGTAAAGGCCTCGGGTGTGTTGCAGCCCAATACCCTTCCAAAGTGGCCCAAAACCCACCTAAACCCCCTTCATCATATCGGTCGATCGATCATAATCGCGTGGCCGCAAACCATGCTCAATTTGGAGCCTCCTAGCTCCCTCTACCTATAAATATGTGCTCCCCTCCCAAAAATCGCGGTACAAACCCTAGCCCCGCTCCTCTCGCCCGTCGGACAAAATTCCACGCCGCCGGACATGTCTGCGCCGCCACCCATCCACGAATCAGGAGCTGCCACGTGTCCTCCGCGCCTCCTCCCACCGCCGCAGCCGCCGCCGGCCCGCGGAGCCCACGGCCAGCCCGCGCCGGGCCCAGCCGCCGCTGACCGCACCCGAGCGCCCCGTGCCCTCCGCTCGCCGCCCCATAGCATCGGCGTCCGTGCCGCCCCGCGCCTCGTCCCGCCGGTAACCCTGCACCACGCCGCTACCATGGAACCCCGCCGGAGTTCCCTCACCCGCCGCTGTTTGCTCCGCCGCCCGGCCCTCGTCGACCTTCGCCACCACGGTGCCGCGACCTCGCCTCCACCACGTCTCACCTCCGGATCCGGGCCGCCGCCGCCCGATCCGGTCGGTCCCCGCCACAGGCGTCGTCCCCGACCACCGCTCCTCCGCCGGAGCGCCGCCGCTGCCGCTCTCCAGCCCGATCGGGGAGGTGCCCCGATCCAGCCAGCCTCCCGTTCGCCTCCGCGTTAACCGCGCCTCCCTCGTGGGCCCCCCCCACGACCCAGCTCCGCCTCTCTCCGGCCCAAGGCCACGCTGGTGAGAAGCCCGCCTATTCCCCGTCTGGTGCACGTCTTAGTTACATTGCGCTCGGCTCTGTTTTTTTCAGTCCCTGATTTCCTACATTTTGGTGCCTTGTTTGCGATGCCATATCTCCATGACCATAGCTCCGTTTCATGCATATAATAAGTCAGAATGTTCATTGTGAGATGATCTTCATTTTGTTCCATTGTGCCATGTTTTTTTGAGTCCACATTGATGCCCGAATCATCGTTGCAAGACTGCTATATGATGTTAACCTGCTGAAACTGTTATAACTTGGTGATTTGTCTTTTTCATTGCATTTCGTGTGTGCATCTTATGAGCTTGATGTCTACATGAGTTTTGATCTACATCATGCCATATTTACAGTGGTGCAATCCACGTATTTTTGTGAGTCTTTTAGTCAGTGCATCGAGCTCGTGAAGTAGGGTACTTGCTGTTACTATTTTACTAGACTGTTTCTGCTATATCATGATGCTAGGTAAACCTGCCGCTATAAGTCATTCTATGCATAATATGGAGATGTTTACTAAGTATTTTTTGTTATACATGTCATGCTCTATCCATTCATGCCCCTGGTTGCATTTATAGCCTGCTGTAACTTGTTGTAATCTTGCTCTCAACTTGCTAAATAATGTTGTTGTCAGCCTGATTAACATTAAGTTCAGTTTTGCCACGTGCTTTGCCAGTGATACAAGCATGCTGTGGACTTGCTCTTGCCATGTTTAGCTTAATAAATATGCCATCTTACTGTTGGTCACCTTGCCATGCCATGTATTGCTCTGTGGCCAGTGGTACAAGCTCAACAACATGCTTACTTATTGTTGTTCCTGCATGCCTGAAACTGTCATATCATTTGCCATGTTTGCAATGATGCTACCATATTTTCTGTTGATCTTTGGAATTAGTTCAGTAAGGGACTTCTGTTCTATGAAATTATTAAGTGCATGCCATTCCTTTGTTTTCCATGTTAAGATCCTGTAACATGTTGTTTGATAGCTCTAAACATTGCAACCTGATGTTATTTCTGCCAAGTCTAGAACAGTTATTATTTGCAATCTTGCCATGTCCTTTTGAGCATGTTCTAGTGTTTTCTGGAGATAGCTCAGTGTTCATGTTTTGTTATGCTTTACCTGTACTTCATGCCCATGGCTTTTGTTTTTATGTTGAGGTGCTGTAGCATATTGTTTTGATGCTTGCTAGATGCCTAGTTGTTGTTTTGGACAGCTTGTCCTTTAAACTTGTTTCATGTGTGTGTTGAACCGTTGCTCCGTTTTGAGTGTGCTCTATATGAAACTTGCTCGATTTTGCATGTAGTTTCATATTACCTTGTTGCATCCATGTTTTGAGTGTGTTTGCTTGATGTTTGATTGCATTTTGCATCAATGCCATGTTTATCTTGTTTTGCTAATATCTCCTAGGCCGTAGCTCCGAACTAAATGAACTTTATATGTAACTTGACTAGAATCTCGTGTAGATCATCTTGGTGCATCTTAACTTATTGTTTAACAACTTTAACATAAGGTTTATTCAGATCTGGACCTATTTCGAAATTTGCATATGAGGACTTACCGGAATTGTTATATGTTGTTTCCGGCCTCATTTAAACTTGCCTTGATGTGTTACTCTTGTTTGCATCGTCTCTTGCCACGAGTAGCTTCATGTACTCTTGTCTTGCATCATACTTGGTTGAGCATCATGTCATGGTTATGTGTGGTGTGTTTACCATGTTGTGTGCTTCTTATCGATAGTTCCCATTTCGTTGCGATCGTGAGGATTCGTTCGTCTACGCTTGGTTCGACTTCATCCGTTCATCTTCTTCATGGACTCGTTCTTCTTCCTAGCGGGATTTCAGGCAAGATGACCGCTACCCTGGATCTCACTACTATCATTGCTATGCTAGTTGCTTCGTTCTATCGCTTTGCTGCGCTACCTATCACTTGTTCTTCAAGCCTCCCAAATTGCCATGTCAGCCTCTAACCTTTTCACCCTTCCTAGCAAACCATTGCTTGGCCATGTTACCGCTTTGCTCAGCCCATCTTATAGCATTGTTAGTTGCAGGTGAAGTTGAAGATTGCTCCATGATGGACAGGATTATGTTGGGATATCATGATATCTCTTATTTAATTAATGCATCTATATACTTGGTAAAGGGTGGAAGACTCGGCCTTATGCCTGGTGTTTTGTTCCACTCTTGCCGCCCTAGTTTCCGTCATATCGGTGTTATGTTCCTTGATTTTGTGTTCCTTACACGGTTGGGTGATTTATGGGACCCCTTTGATAGTTTGATTTGAATAAAACACCTCCAGCAAGGCCCAACCTTGGTTTTACCATTTGCCTCACCACCACCTACTTTTCCCTTGGGAGTCGCTCTCTCGAGGGTCATCTTTATTTTAGCCCCCCCCGGGCCAGTGCTTCTCTAAGTGCTGGTCTGAACCGAGCTGCCTGCGGGGCCACCTCGGGGAAAGTTGAGGTTTGGTTTTACTCGTAGCTAGTCTCATCCGGTGTTTCCCTGAGAACGAGATATGTGCAGCTCCTATTGGGATTGTCGGTGCATTGGGCGGTCTTGCTGGTCTTGTTTTACCATTGTCGAAATGTCTTGTAAACCGGGATTCCGAGACTGATCGGGTCTTCCTGGGAGAAGGAATATCCTTCGTTGACCATGAGAGCTTGTGATGGGCTAAGTTGGGACACCCCTGCAGGGTATAAACTTTCAAGAGCCGTGCCCGCGGTTATGTGGCAGGTGGGAATTTGTTAATGTCCGGTTGTAGATAACTTGACACCAGATCCGAATTAAAACGCATCAACCACGTGTGTAGCCGTGATGGTCTCTTTTCGGCGGAGTCCGGGAAGTGAACACGGTTTTGGGTTATGTTTGATGTAAGTAGGAGTTCAGGATCACCTCTTGATCATTGCTAGCTTCGCGACCGTTCCGTTTGCTTCTCTTATCGCTCTTATTTGCGTATGTTAGCCACCATACTTGCTTAGCCGCTGCTGCAACCTCACCACTTTACCCCTTCCTTTCCCATTAAGCTTTGCTAGTCTTGATACCCATGGTAATGGGATTGCCGAGTCCTCGTGGCTCACAGATTACTACAACAACAGTTGCAGGTGTAGGTTATGTGATGATCATGACACGAGAGCGATGTTTTCTTGTTTTGGAGTTCTTATTCTGCTTCTTCTTCGATCAGGGGATAGGTTCCAGGTCGGCAGCCTGGGCTAGCAGGGTGGATGTTGTTTGAGTTTTTGTTGGTGTTTCATCCATAGTCGGATGGTGCTCTTATGTAAGATGATGTTGTATTCGTGTGGCATTGTATGCCCTTTTGTATGTATACCCATCTATTATGTAATGTTGATGTAATGATATCCACCTTGCAAAAGCGTCTTCAAGATGCGCTTCTATCCTTGGTGGGACCTTCGAGTTCCTTTAGGATAGGGTCGCATCTTGGGCGTGACATTGACTCTAGTGCAAGTGAGAGTATACTAGAAATATGCCCTAGAGGTAATAATATTATAATATTATATTTCCATGTTTATAATTAAGAGTTTATATTCTATGTTATAACTGCTATGATCCTGAAATATGCAATTCAGTGGAAAACTCACGTGCGCGTGTGGACTGATAAACGGTAAAACCCGATTCCTAGTCCACCTCTAAGACTAGCTCAAGTGTTGTTTGTGATCATGTTTTTTGGATCTTGGGATATTATTACGTGCAATGATAGTCCCAAAACAACTTTGAGAATATGACGTTGGGAGAACGATTATATGGAATTGACCTAACTTGTTTTTATACTTTGAGATGCTATCGTCACAAGTCAATCGTTATAACACGGAGAGATAACATATGATTTAGTTCCTTAGACCATGAGAGTATCATAGTCACTTCTTACCATAATGAACTTTGGGGTTGGTCAAATGTCATCTATAACACAACGATCATAACGACAACTTACAAGTTCATCATAATTGACTAGAGGCTAGATACCTTAAGAGTGGGATTTGCTCCTCTGGCGATGGGGAGATATTCTTAGGGCCCTCTCAGTGTGATGAAATCCATCATTGCCTCGCCAGGCATAGGTGATTAGGTCACAAGGATGCCAGAACATGTCAACAGAAAAGAAGAACAAAACAAGTAACAAGGAGACTGCTATAGTGAGCATGAGAATGACTCAAGAGGATACCGACATATCTCACCTCGGGTTTTGTGAAGTATCAGGAATCAAAGGGAATAGCACATGATAACCAAAGGTTCACTCGAATGTCATTCGTGTATTAATAAGGATCGACATGGTTGTCCATGGTTCCGCTACCGGTCATTGAGCGAAAGGGGTTCTGTTCATGTCTACGTTTTACCGAACCTACAGGGTCACAAGCTTAAGGGAATCAAGATCTGCTGAGTGTTAGTGGAGCAAGATTTATGAGAAAATATTTCTGAAATAGTTTCATTAATGTCAGTAATAGTTTCGAGAGAAACCGGAAGCGTTTTGGAGTTACAAGAAGGGTTTCAGGGTTTACCGGGTAGTACTAGGAATTAATATATATGTGGAAATTGTTTCCGATGACTTAAATATACATTATAAAGGGTTCTAATATAATTAGGAGGCCCCTGCAATTTATTTGTAGCTAATGGGATAAAGAAAATATGAAAATGCATATTAGGGGAGAGTTAATGGGCCTTAAGGCCCATTGGTGGAGGCGCCCAAGGGGGGCGCGAATTAGGGAGGTGGAGTAGGACTCCACCAACCCCTAGGCCGGCGCAAGGGGAAGGAAACCCCTCCCAAGTCGGCCACACCTCCCCTCTCCCCTACACCGATATATATCCTAGAGGTTTTGGCCCTTCTCAGACACAAGTTTTGGAGCCTCCTCTAGTTATCCAGTTTCAGTTCTAGTTAATCCAATTATACCTAGATCTAGTTAAAACTAATACTCATAATTAGATGACATGTGTGTCTCTAGTTCTCTCCCTCTATTATTCAGCAGTGATTAGCTCTAGATGGCGAAGCATTGCCAGATCGTGAAGCATGTACGCTTGCAACCTGTAGAGAGGTCGTGCTTTCGGTATTTTGTTCAAGGAATCATCATGGATAGTCTAAGGGATCGTCATGGATGGTTTGAGGGACTTCAAGAACGATCTTCATCAACTCTTCTTCTACTACAACTTGGAGTTGGTAACAATCTGGTCTAAACCCCTTATGCATCTTCATAGTGATCCTGGACTGTGTTTGTAGGACAAACTTCTTTTTTGTTTTCTACTACGTTTCCCACCAACATTTGTCTGGATCAACGCTCTATACGTTGGATCTACCAAGAATTTACCACTCACATTTAGATTCCACCAAAATTCATCGACGCCATGTGATAAATGTATCGTGGCGAGATGATTTATCAAATCGTTCCATGATGCAAGTCTGGGGCCTATTAAATCTTGTCTGAACGTCACATTTGGAGGAAAGGATTCAAGAACCATGGAGATAGTATCACCCTTGTGACGAACAATATTATATAGAGCCGGATATTGTTCCTGTAGTCTGGCATTACCTAGTCACTTGTCCTCCCAGAATCTAATTTCCGAGCCATCTTTAATAGAGAAAGATCCATAGAGAAGAAATATTTATTCATAGCCATTAGACCATCCCAAAAGTGTGAGTCCTTAGGCTTACAATATACTTGGGACACTGCCTTTGAGCCTACATAGTTTCTCCTTATGAGGGTTCGCCATACACCATCTTCTGTCATTAGCTTAAACAACCACTTACCGAGGAGGGCAATATTCTTAATCTCAAGGACATGAATACCCAACCCTCCTTGGTCTTTGGGATGGCAAACCACACTCCATTTAGCCAGTTGATATTTCTTTTTCTTGCTATCTCCTTGCCAAAGAATCTTGATCCGAAATTATCCAATCTATGTAAGACTCCTTTTGGAAATTGGAAGAATGATATCATATACAGTACCATATTACTTAGTACTGGATTTATGAGAACCAACCTTCCACCTAGAGATAGCGGTTTACCTTTCCAACTGCTTAACCCTTTTTGTAGTCTCTCCTCGGCGTGTTTCCATTCAACATTTGCGAGTCTCTGATAATGTATCAATATCCCCAAATATCTATTTGGAAACTGGCCTTGCCCGCAACCAAACAATTTAGCATATAGGTGGGCCTCATCTTGAGCATCGCCAAAACAAAATATTTGCTTTTATGGAAGTTGATCTTAAGACCCAAAAGATGCTCGAAAGTTGACAAAATTAATTTTAGATTTCTCGCTTTTTCAGATTTTATAGAGTCGTATCGTCGACATATTGATGCATAGATAGTCCACCATCAACCAGGTGATTAACTACTCCGTCAATTTGACCATCAACCCTAGCATGCTTGATCATGACGGCTAAAATATCAGCCACTATATTAAATAGCATGGGCGATAATGAGTCACCTTGTTGCACTCCTTTCTTCGTTTTGAAATAAAAGCCAACGCCATCATTGGCTTTAATGGCAACACTACCTCCAGACATGAAGCTATGGATCAGAGCATGCCACTCTGCAGAAGAACCTTTCATTTTGAGAGTTTGTTGGAGAAAAGACCACTTTACTTTGTCATAAGCTTTTTTGAATTCAATTTTGAGGACTATCCCATTCAACTTTTTCCGATGTAGTTTGTGTATTGTTTCATGAAGGATTACAACTCTATCTAGGATGTTTCTACATTTCATAAAAGCAGTGAGTTGGATGAACTACATGGTCTACCAAGCCTAATCATCGCAACATCTGTAAAGATTTTAAAACTAACATAAGGAGACATATAGGTCTATATTGTTGAATCCTTTCAGTCTCATTAACCTTAGATAGTAAAATTATCTCACTGAAGTTTAAGTGAAACAATTCTAGTTGTCCAACATGGAGGCATCTAAACAGTTCTAGAAGGTCCAGTTTGATAACCTCTCAGAAGTTCTGATAGAACACAACAGGAAAACCATCTGGACCCAGTTACATCTGTAGGATTTGGTAGGCACGCTCGGAGGTCAAAACTTGTAGCAAATATTACGTATAGTTTTCATTTTTTTGTGATACTTAATAATTATCATAATAATATTTCGTACTTATTTATAATAAACCTTTTTACCTATTGCAAATCATCACAACACAATAATGTTTTAAGTAGTATGTTTCTATTATGCTTATAGCATAATAAATCACATAAATATGTCGGTGAATATTAAGGTATTACGTTCTATTTAACCAATTTTGACATGTGTTGTTGCAAAGGAATTATTCTAGATACAAATTAATCACATAAATATATCGGTGAATATTAAGGCATGACGTTCTATTTAACCAATTTCGACATGTGTTGTTGCAAAGGAATTATTCTAGATTCAAAATATGTTTTGCCACAAACGCTTTGTTATTTTTCATAAGATTCTGTTTGAGATATTGCCAACAAAAGCTTCCGTTCAATGAGTCTCCCTTGGGTAGAAAACAATAAAGACACAATGGACATTATTTCAAAGATTAATGTTGGCCATTAGATCGCTTGTAGTGTATTTATATGATTTCATGTATATATTATTATATTTGGATGTATTAGCAGAGCACTCTAGAAAATACGTATCTGGAAAAAGTCTTGTTAAAATTGGTATGGACTAAATGAATATATGTCTTGATAAATAAAAAGTCATAGTGCATGAGATGTGTACAAGTTTCCCCCGATAGTTGGAACTGCTCATTTCTTGGCTCTTTCATCAACAAATGTTACTTTCCTAATTTTGGGTTGAACTATTAGGTTGCAACACATGTTTATTTTTTACCGTGTAGGGAATTGCGACCAACACACAATGTAGTTGAGAGCATAATATACTTTTTATTATCATGGAGAGCATAATATACTTTAACGTGTAGTGCGCAAACTTTCTGACATAACTATTAATAACACAAACTTGTTGGGTTGACCCCGCTCTTGGCTGATCAACAAACATATCGTCCAACAATTATGCATACTCATCATCGGGACAATAATCATTGTCTTCTTAAAGTGAAAAAAATTCAAATTTGTTAGTATCATCTTGTTGCGCTGGGGCAGATACTTGCACTTCTTCTGCTTGAAACTCTGCAACTTGATCTTCTACTAGAGGTAATTGTTCTCCAAGCAGAATAATTTCTCCCTTCTCAAGTGCCTTTACTGATCTTCTTAGTTTGCATTGCTTCTTATGACTCACTATTTCTTATATTAAAAACATGCATGTGATGTCGTTATCATATCGCTGGTATGCTATCCAGACCAACATCACCAAGTTTTGTCATGTGGTTTGTCAGCTGGAGGCAAGGTGGTCATTGCACACGGTAGAGGACAAGATCGTAAGTTTTGCTTCTTTGCTCAACTTGTTTAAATCATTCACTCACTCAATGTTTGGTCTACATATTATGTAGCCTGCACGCGTTGCCGTGATGTACCACAGGACAGAGGGACGGCCATTTACGTACACACTCCATTGGATGAAGCTGAAGGGGGAGTATATGTGGGACAACATGATCCATTGATGAAAAACTTGTTGGACATCTGGTTAATCTAGTAGAATTAGAGACATTATTGTACTAGACTTCGGTTTCATGCTATGTATGGATGATTTGTGCTATTTTCTATCCGAACTTTGATTAATATCTGTCAGTTTGCATGAATTCCATCCGATTAGTTCAAATGCGGGTTGAAATGTGTGCGGGAAGCGTTGGATGGCGACCTCCCGCATCCGTGTCAGTGAGTTGCCCCCCTGTCCACGGATAGATTCAGGATGAAATTTGCGGGTCGCCGTCAGAGATGCCCTAAACAACTTCTTAAAAATAGTGGTCTGCCTAAATCTCATCTTCAAGGTTACCTTCTACTTATTAAGTATAGCTTGTGTAGCAAATGACTCCGCAAATATGACAACAACCCCTCCGCCAACTATACTATGCCATCCTCTAAACAATATATCATCATGCAATAATCCCAACCAATTATGCATTTCTTTTCAAGAAAAAGTTAGTGAAGCTGCACCATTATCTTTCTCAACATCATTCCAGTGATCTGTCAAATGCCCTACAATCTTTGGGTATGACATTTTATCTAGAACCAAATGCGACATCACAATTTTTCCACCTATGTGGTGCAATAAATCACGGTTCCTTACAAACTCCCCTCCATAATAAAACCGAATAGGAAAAACTTAGAAATGATCCATTTCATATCCAACGTATGAAAGATTGGCACATCAAAATTGGCTACAATGCTCCCTGAAACCTAATTGACATCTAATCGATCTCAAATAACACTATCGAGGGTAAATATATCTCAAGTTTGACTAACCTCATCCACCACCACCTAACGAATGTCGCTTCCCTAGTCCTTATCCTCTTCATGCTTATAGTAGGTGCCAGTCTAGCAAGCCGCTTACACACCGCGCTCCTTCCCCCATGCCTACAATGCCTACAATGAGCTGCTTCCACACCATGAGAACTAGGGTTCAAGAGAGAGGTTGGAACTATTGAGCGAAACAGAGAGTGAGTGAGAGAGTGCGTCTGTGTGAGCTTACATTTCTCCTTTGCCACGCTGACTAATCAGAACCATGTTGACTCAATAGTGATACCGAGTCCGTCGAGATGAGGGACTAAACTTGTCTGGTTTAAAGAGTTAGGAGATGCAACTTGACTAGTTTGAGAGTTGAGGGAGCAAATCTTGACTTTTCAAAGAATTGAGGAACGAAAAGTAGAGTTTTCCCACAACATATGAACTCATAGTATATGCATATAATTATATTTCCTGGATTTATTACAGGTTTTTCTTCAAATCCATAAAATCTCTCTTTTTTATACATAGCTTCGGGCACTGGTGTGACGCCCCCGATTCAATCGTACACTAATCATACACGCAAATATGTACGATCAAGATCAGGGACTCACGGGAAGATATCACAACACAACTCTAGACACAAATTAAAATAATACAAGCTTTATATTCCAAGCCAGGGGCCTCGAGGGCTCGAATACATAAGCTCGAATTCACAAGAGTCGGTGGAAGCAACAATATATGAGTACAGACATGAGTTAAACATTTTTTCCTTAAGAAGGCTAGCACAAAAGCATCTACGATCGAAAAGGCAAGGCCTCCTGCCTGGGAGCCTCCTAACACTCCTGGTCGTCGGCGGTCTTCACATAGTAGTAGGGACCCTCGTGGTAGTAGCAGTCGTCGTCAAAGGTGGCATCTGGATCCTAGGCTCCGACATCTGGTTGCGTCAACCGGAAAGAAGAAGAAAGGGGGAAAAGAGGAAGCAAAGCAACCATGAGTACTCATCCAAAGTACTCGCAAGCAAGGATCTACACTACATATGCAACATTATCAAAAGAAGGTTGTATATGTGGACTGGGCTGCAGAAATGCCAGAATAGAGAGAAGGCCTAGTCCTATCGAAGACTAGCATCTTCTGGAAACCACCATCTTGCAGCAAACAGGAGGGAGTAGAGTAGCATAAAGTAAAGTAGTGGTAGTGTTATCAACCTCGGCCAGAGATCCTTTCTCGACTCCCTGCGAGAAAGAAATCTCAGAGCCATACTATCCATTTCTCATCACAATCCAATTCTCATCACCATCCAATTATCATCACAAGTATCCAGTTCTAGTTGTAATGATCGGGATACAACTCCGAGTGTCTGTTACCGTAGGACAGGCTATCGATAGATGTTTTCTTCCCTGCAAGGGTGCACCAACTTACCCACCACGCTTGATTAACTCCGGCGGACACACTTTCCTGGGTCATGCCTGGCCTCGGCCAAACAATACGCCGCAACCCGACCTAGGCTTAATAGAGAGGCCAGCACGCTGGACTAAACCTATGCCCCCAGGGGTCATGGGCCATCTCCCCAGGAACTCCTGCACGTTGCGAACGCGGGCGGTGAGCAGACCTAGCTACCTCCTTAAAAAAGGCAGGTGCTTACCAGTCCAACCCGGCGCGCGCCACTCAGTCGCTGACGTCTATTAAGCTTCGGCTGATGTATACGACGCAGAACGCCCATACTATGCCCACATGATGGTTAGTGCTATCAGGGCAGAGGCCCCTCGGATCAAATATCCAAATCGTAGTGGATTAGGAACGCGCGGTAACAAGCAGAGACTCACGAAAGATGTGACCCCGTTGCCCCTTCTCGAGGACTTGTGGCAAGGGCTAAGAATGCCCGACCACGCCTCGTAATTATCTCGCGGGCACCCTCCAGGTCAACCCGTCTCCACATCACTCGCGGGTACCCCTCAGGGTCGACCCACCTTTTCAAGTAACAGTTGTAAAGTCCAAGTATCCGTGTGTCCAAACATCAAGGGGAAAACCCGAGGAATCACCCCCGATGAATTCCACTCAATGTAATCATCAAGGTGAACGTAAGAGGGACCACCCTCGAGGTCCACACTTGAGGGGTTGCACAACAGAGTCGTACCGGAAGTGGTTAAAGAGGAAATCACCCTCGATGATCACGACCGGATAGCTACATTACAGGGTGAACATCAAAAGTGTTGTAGAGGTCTCACCCTCAGCACTCGATAGTAACCCAGTAGTGTCGAGCAACTAAGGGGAAAGTGATGTGCGGTGTCAGGGCCTGGTCTTCGATCCCGTTGATCGGGTCTTCAATGATGAAGCAGGGGCAACAAGGACAAGGTGGGGGTCACTGATGGATCACTAACCAACCTATACTAAGCAGTTTAGGAAAGCAGGTAAGGTAACAATAAGCAGGCTATGCATCAGAATAGGAGCGAACAATAACAATAGCAAAATATAATGCAAGCATGATAGAATGGAATGGGCGATATCGGGATGATCAAAGGGGGGGCTTGCCTGGTTGCTCTGGCAAGGAGGGGTCGTCGCCGACGTAGTCGATCATAGGGGCAGCATCGGTCTCGGGGTCTATCGGAGAGAAGAGGGGGAAGAAACAGTAAATATACAACAAACATAGCATCACAAAGCATAACGTGGCAATATGTTGTGCCGGGTGTGACCTAACGTATGGCTACACCATATAGGTGAAGGAGGAATTCAACCGGGAATGTATTCCCGGTTCCGCACCTGTGTCTGACAGATGACCGGAGGGGGAATTTTTCATGTTCAGATAGATAGAGGCATATGACAGGTAAACGGACCGCGTATTTGGATTTGTCTCTTCGTTCTGAGTAACTTTCATGTAGAAAACATTTTCATCCGAATTACGGTTTATTTTCTATGAATTTTCAAAGATTAAACCATTTCCTAAAATTAATTTAGTTATTAAACACGAATTATCTAGAACAGTAAATGATGATGTCAGCATGACGCAAGCATAGTGTGAGCGATCGGCTGACTAGTTGACCAGTCAACTGGGACCCACCAGTCAGTGACTGGAGCTGCCCAGTCAGTCGTTGACCTGGTCAACTGGGACCGCCGGGCCCAGCTGCCAGTGACTCAGGGGGTTGCCACATAGGCGCCACATCAGCGCCGGCTGCCGGAGTTACTCCGGCGAGCCCGTAACGCGGCGGTGAGCTCCGATGAGCTAGGAAACGCGTTGTGGTGGCTCGTTTTGCGCGCGGTTGGGTGCATTGGAATGGGCGTTCAACACTGCATCGTTTGGTGGTGGTGGCATGACCTGAAGTGGCCCGTGGAGACGGAGGCGATGAGCAAAGGCAGCAGCCGGAAACAAGCGATGTTGAGGACGTGGCTAAGGAGCACGGGGAGGGAAGCGAGTGGCACAGGCGGCTTCAGCGAGTGGTCCTGAGCACACTCGTGTGCTCGGATGAGCATGGCGACGCCCACAGCGACGGCGGCGTGCTATGGAGGACGCGGTGGCTACGGGGGCGCAAGAGGCCAGGGGAGCGAGGGAAGGGGAAGAGGGGCTCACTTTGCGGCACACACGATGGCCCTTGGAGGTTTAGTAGCAGCAGAGACGGCGCCGGAGACGAACAAGATCGACGGCAGCCAGAGATGGGGACGAGGACGAACGGCCGCTGCGGTGCTTCCCGGTTCCAGCGGAGGGTGCCAGTCCAAGGAGTCGACCCTGGCAAAGCTCACCGACAGGGTCAGCGGACGCGGGGCCGCCGGTGGCCGTGACAATGACGGAGGACGGCGACGACTGCGCTCGGAGGTGGATGGGGAACGAGGGGGGAGGTGAGGAGGAATCTGGTGGGGAGAGGGAGAGGCGGAGCGGGCGGAGTGGGCAAGGGGAAGTGGAAGAGGCACCCAAGGCATCGCTCTTATCCTCTCCCGGCGTGGCCGAGGAGGTGGTCGGGTGGCGACCGCGCCCTGTAGCGGCGCGCGACCGAGGAACAGGAAGAGGGCGTGGTGCGGGGAGCTGGGCCGGCTTGCTGTGGTGGGTCGTGACCCATGGGAAGGCCATGGGCTGAGGCCCTTCTTCCCTTCTTTTTTTTAAAAAACAGTTTTTCTTTTCTTATAAAACTTCTATTTCAAATAGTTTAGGTCAGTTAAACAATTTGCAAAAAAGTGTTGGTTCACCACCAATAATAATTATGCATTATTTGGCACAAGATGAACATTTTTAGTTTCATGTCTGAGCATTTTTGAATTTCACACATAAATTCAAATTGAATTCAACTGGAATTTGAAAGGGATAATTATTTTTGTGCCCTTAGTTGAGTCCCACTCGGCAGTTTTGCCCCTAGTTTCAAAAAACACTCGGTCTTGCCCAAGCCACTTTGCTCTTCTTATCGTTTTGCCCTTTCGTCACGGTTCCATCCAGTTAGTGTCGTTTGACCGTGTGTTGACCATCTGTGGACTTTTCATTGGACCATTATGCCCCTGTTTCTTCATTTCTAGCGAGACACTGCCAAGTGGGACCCATCACTCTGAAAACCATCCCATGTTCCCTTTTATTTCTCTCCCGGCGGTCAAACCCTAGTCATAGATCCCCTCCCCCCTCACTCTCAAATCTTGTCAGCGCTGGAGCCACAGATCCCGTCCGTGGCCAGCGAAGGGAGGGCCAGCGGAGGTCCCGCCGGTGGTGGAGCCATGGATCCCGTCAGGGTTGGGCTCGAGCACCCGCAGGAGGAAAACTGCGTCGACCCGCCTCGTCTCCATGGCCGGCCGTCGGGGTTGGGCGCGAGCGCCGCCCCGCCCGTGCTCCTTCCTCTCCTCCTTCCCTCTCCCTTTGTCTCTCGATTCTCCCTATCTCTCTCACCCTCCTCTTTTCTCTGCCCTGACAGGAGTAGGGAGCGGCACCAAAGCCACCATGCCGCCGCCCATGGAGGTCCATCTGTCGATCCATTCACAGCTGAGGTCCACGTGGATCTGGTGACGAGCTGCGCCGCCGCGAGCCATGTTCAATCTGGTGCTGCAATGTGCAAGGCACGAACTGTAGTAGCTGCGTCCTCGTTGACCCTCGTCCACGCCAACATGGGCCAGCCAACACCGATGCCGCCTACTGGCCCAGATCCAATGCGTCCGGCGGATGGCCAACGGGGTTCCGGTCAGTGGTGGAGCCACAGATCTTGTCGGTGGCCAATGTAAGGAGGCCGCCGGGGACGCATGGTGGGCAGAGATGGTGGAGGAGGTGGTGTGCTCCTCCCCCGGGCCTCCTTCCATGCTGCAGCGGCGGTGATCAAGCGCCCGTCATGGCGAAGCACAGGCGAGGAGGATTTGGTGAGCTCCGGCGCCGATTCCTTTGGCTCCGGCGAGCTCCCGTGCCGATTCCGTTGGCTCCGGCGAGCTCCGGCGCCGATTCCTTTGCTCCGGCGAGCTCATCCTCGTTCTGCAGAGGGTGTCCTTTCAATCGTTGACCCAGCGTTTTTTAACGCAATGTAATTAGGTAGTACAGCTTTTTTTTGAGGGATAATTAGGTATAGCTGGCAACTATGGATTGATGATTAATTATATTCGAGATGAGACCGACCTTAAGTAGGAGTACTGATTTGTGTTAATTACGGTGTTTTGATTAATTTATTTATGCGGTGTTTTTGCATAAAAAAATAATGCAAAATTGATATCTTGTTAACAACATGGCAGTGTCCGTTAGAGATATTTGGTCCATTGTGGGACCCACATGTTAGTGAGAAGAGA
The DNA here is from genome assembly GCF_018294505.1 of Triticum aestivum. Lineage (NCBI taxonomy): Eukaryota > Viridiplantae > Streptophyta > Magnoliopsida > Poales > Poaceae > Triticum > Triticum aestivum. Next base: position 405,656,517 of record NC_057807.1, read on the forward strand.
GAGGAATGTTTTCTGAGTGAGGGTCCCACTTGGAAGTGTCTAGTGAGAGAGTGAGGAAGCAAGGGCAAATAAGTCCAACGAAAAGTCCATAGACGGTCAACACATGGTCAAACGACACTAACTGGATGGAAACGTGACGGAAGGGCAAAACCATAAGAGAAGCAAACGGGCTTGGGCAAAACTGAGGGTTTTCGAAAACTAGGGGTAAACCTGCCGAGTGTGACCCAACTAGGGGTATAAAATCAATTATCCCAATTTGAAATGGAATATTGATCAAAGTGACCAAGCACTGTTATAGCAAAATGATTAGCTTGATCTCAGGGATTACTATAGCATCATTACACCGGGGTGTTACAACTGGTTAGGTTTCTTGTAGTGAAACTAGCTAACCCAGTTTTAAGTCCTAAACTTAGTACGGATGCTCGCATATTTCCTAGATTTTTTAGGTTCTATAGCAGTATTGTTTAAACGACATGGCATGCCCACCAACTACAAGGTGTTTCTGGCAATTTCGTCATTCTCAAGATCTACCGACTAAGTCTCTCGAGGATGTTCATAGAGGTAGGGAGTACATAGGTGCATTTATATGGCGAGTATGCATGCGTGTGTATTTTTTGAAACAAAGACAAAAGCTTTATCCCATCATATTAACCAATAATAGTTTTACAAAGAAAACAAATACTCGGTCTTGTACATGGTTTACTCTCTGGGCATTAGTGAACTCAAATGCTTAGCACCCGAAAGCAACCACAGTTGGGTCTTTTCTTTAATCTTACCAACAACAACTCTTGGCAATGTGGAGATTGATCTGCCTTATGTGTTTTGCTGTTGCTGACAATGCCATTCGTGGTCTAACCATGTGCATAAGCTACACATGCATATTTATATGGCACATGACGGCTGGGCATCCCTCTGGAAAGGAAAAGAGCAAAGACGACATTTCTACTAACCGTGTGCATAAGCTACACATGCATATTTATATGGCACAAGACGGTTGGGCATCCCTCTAGAAGGAAAAGAGCGAAGAAGACATTTTTGACGTGTTTTTCTTGGGCCATGGAAATTCATCCTATTAAGAGGGTGTCCGCATCATAAGGTACATGTCGAATCAAATCACATACACATACCTTTTGCACCCACAAAATTTTCCTTCTGTTTCGAGGAGAGAACACATCTGTAACTATGCAGGAAAAAACACCCGAGCGGTTATATTGTGGTGGCCAGTGGTTGTACCGCTCCCTTCTAGAGTGGGCAATCGTGGGCCAAACCACGCGGTTGTATCGGGTGCATGGGCGGTTGTACCACTTCCTCCTCTGATGTGGTACTACTGGCCCGTGTACTAGGCCAACTACCTCCCAAGGGGGTCTACCTCAGGTTTGGTCGCGGTACAGAGAGGTGCGGGCATGGTTACACTTATTACATGAATAACCGGTACAACCGATGGTGAGGCCGGTTGTACCACTTTATCCATCCGACAACACGTTTGTCTAGCACAGTTGTATCACGCACTTGGACAGTTGTACCGCTCTAGTGAGGCAGATGGCTCATTTGGGGTTTGGGACGGTTGTACTGCCCCATGTGTTTTTTATGTAATGGTTGGAAATGTGGGGGACTATTTAAGGAGGTGGTTCTTCCACATCCCACCTACCTCTTGCCTCCTCTCTCCTCGATTAATGCCCAAAGCTTGTTCTTGCCTGATCTCCTTCTCTAGCCAACCAAACTTGTTGATTTGCTAGGGATTGAGGGAGGATACCTAGATCTACACATCCACCAAAGGAAATTTGATTCCTCCTTACATTTCTTGTGGATCTTGTTACTCTTGAGTGTTTGGGAACCCTAGACAGAAGAGGTAACCTTGAGCCACATTCCATTATGGTGAAGCTTCGTGGTGGTGTTGAGAACTTTCAATTAAGTTGTGGAGAGAGCCCCAACCTTATTTGTAAAGGTTCTGAATGTCGCCTTCCAGAGCACTACTTGTGGATTCACGACACCTTGCATAGTGCGAGGGCGTGAGAGAATACAGGGAGTCCTTGGGACGCTTGGGGAGCATTGTGCCTCCACACCCCTCCAACGGAGACGTATCTCGCCCAAAGGAGGGAACTTCAGAAACACATCCTTGTCTTTATCATCTCCACTTGAGGTTATCTAGTTCCTTTACTTGTTGCGAGCCTCCGCCTTGTTTTACTCTTGCTAACTTGTGTTGCTCGTTGTGCTTGTCATATAGGTTGTCCACATAGTTGCATACATAGAAAACCTATCTTTGTTGAGCCTAAAATTTTGAACAAAGTTAAAAACAATAGTCGCCTATTCACCCCCTTTTAGTTGACCATACGATCCTTTAAGATATGTTTCTAAGAACTCTTGCAATTCGCTCGTTCCAAATCTCCCACAAAGCAAGCATGAGGAGGATTGTGTTGCCGGTGCCATTTTGGCCGCTGATGCTGGCCATCGAGCACCACAAATCCACGAGATGAAGGAAGTTGTCCCAATCTTCCGTGTGCAAATCCACCATCCTAAGTCAAATCTTGACTTGCTCCCAAATGTGACTGGTGTATGTACACTTGAAGAGCAAGTGTGCAGAACATTCATGTTCTCTCTTGAACAAGTGGCAAAGCTAGCATTAGGACAATAACGCCATTGGAGGCGGTCAGCTAGCCAAACCCTGTCATGAAGGACAATCCAAGCAAATAACATGTGCTTGGGAGGATCCCAATTTTCCCAAACAACGAGCTTAAGAATGGAAGCTGAAAGATCATGGTGCCCCCATGTTTGGTTTTGGTAATTGATGACAATCCCAATGGACTAATGTTTGCCTGGAGTCATATTTGAAGGGGTTGTCCACAAGCGATGCTTGAAGACCATATGTTGGCTTCAAGGTTGAAATAAGGAGATTACGTGTTGACCAAGGTGGTATTCAAGGATTTATCCAAAGATTGGTCATGTGATAGTTGAGCCTATTGCAAGCATGTCTTGAAGAAGAAGTTTGTGTGAACATTCATGTTTTCCTTGAAGATATCATCCTTATGAAGAGAGAAGATAAGATACAAGGTTGATCAAGTCTAAGTCAAAAGAGTGATTCAAGTTGATCAACACACAAAGCGTAGAATATGTACCGAGAGGGATCAAGTGATCCCATGGTTTGGTAAGCATTGTCCATTAAGCTTTGTGTACTAACACATGGTCTATGTGAGAGTTCTTTATGGGGTTAGGTATGTTTCCATGGGCGTGCATCAAAAGGAAGTGATGACCCGCAAGTATAGGGGATCTATCGTAGTCCTTTCGATAAGTAAGAGTGTCGAACCCAACGAGGAGCAGAAGGAAATGATAAGCGGTTTTCAGTAAGGTTTTCTCCGCAAGCACTGAAATAGTAGGTGATAGATAGTTTTGTGATAAGATAAATAATAACGAGCAAAAGTAAATAAAGTAAATGTAACGCCCCGAGACCGACGCTTCAGAAGACTTCCATATTTTCGTGATCACCATGTGTTTCTTTTGTCCTTGCTCTTTTATTTTTGCATTGCATCATGTCATCATGCCATCATGTCATTAACCTTTGCATCTCAACTCAACTAAATAAATTGCATAGATGGTTGATCTATTTAAATCGAGGGAAGGGTGACTTCACTTTATAACATATCCTCCCAATATTAGGGAGCTATATTAAATATTTCTTTAATTTGGAAATCACCATAACACACTTGCAAATTATCCCAATGCCTTTGTTATCTTAATTCTTGGTCTCCAACCTTGCCATATATTCTTTCATCATATTCCGGAGCTCCACCAAAAATCCGAACATTTTTGGACCTTCCCAACCCTCACTTCCTATTCAAATCATTTGAATTTAAATCAAATGAGTTTGGATTTAAATCTTTCAATCATGGCCTTTTCTATTTTCTCGGAACAAGCTCATTTTTATGAGTCCGAGAAAAATACCCTCCCGCTCAAGCTCCACCCCTAACCTCTCTTTCTTTCTTTCTTATCTTTGTTTTATTTTTATTTTTTTAGAGTGAGAGAGAGAGCCCAGCAGCCAGGCCGGCCTGCTTCCCCGCAGACCAGTTGGCCCAAGGCCCAGCCGCAACCTTCCTAACCCAACCCTAGCGCTCGCCTTCTAAGGTTCTCCCCTGCCCGATCCCCAACTCCCTTGATCCCCTCCTACTTCCCTCGCGCCGCCACTCTTCTCGATCTCCATGCCCAGCTCCATCCCCGCAGCCCTCCTCGCTCGACCCCAACACCAGTGCCTTCTTCCCTTGTCGCAGTCGCCGAGACCCCATCGTAGTCGGACCTCGCCGCCCGATCCACCGCTCCTGTCGCCCGCCAACGCCCCGTGCCTGACCCTCTCCTCCTCCCGCGCCGCCTCTCCTCCTGCTTCTCCATGTCGCCTCCATGCCACCATCCAGCCATCGAAGCCCGCCGCCACCGCCGGATCAGGCTGCGCTTCACCGGGGTCCTCCCCTGCCGCCGCCTCGGCCCTGCTGGAGCTCCTCTGCTGCCATGAACCAGGAGCTCCTCGCCCAAATGCCGCCGGCGGCCTTCGCCTCCCATGCTGCCCCAGGACGTCGCTCCCTCCTCCTCGTCCTTGCCGTCTTCGGTGTCGCGCTGGCAAGCGCCATCGCCGGAGCTGCTCCTTTTGCCGAGCGCCACCCCGAGCCCCAAGCGTCGCCCCTGCTTCCTCCCACGTCACCCCTGCCTCGTCACCTGCTTCACCTCTATGTCTGCCTTGCACCGAGCTCCACCACCGTTCGGTCTCCACCTCGCCATGGACGAGGTTGTCCCCAGCAGCAAGTTGTCTCCCTCACCTCCTGCGCCCTGTTTGGGTAGCCACCCATTGCTGCCTCCGAGCACCATCGATGCATCTCCGTGTGGAACCTGCCAAGTACCCCTGGTTCCCCAAGCAACACACTGCAAGTGCCAAGTACCATGACGTCTTTGGGAGACCCGTGAACATCAAGTTCCCCTGCCACGAATGGTCACAGTGTTGTGGATCCGGCAGGTACCCCTACGGATACGCCAAGTTCGACTACATGGATACGACAAGTTCCTCTCCGGACATGTACGACTAACGTTGCCAAGATCGCGAGTACCTCTACCGTCACCGTGAACGACTACTTCCACGACATCCGTGAACCACTACTTCCACTACCGTCGCGAGAACGACTACTTCCACTGCGGCCCGTGTACCACTACTTCCCTCGACGAACTCGATCCGCCCCGAAAACGCACGCTTCAAAGGTATAATGACGAGACGACCGCCCGTGTACGAATGCATGTTGTCTGAGATGAATCGTATGTTTGCACCGTGCCCGTTTGCTTCATGCACGTTCCTCCTCACTTGCCATGTCGTTGACCCGTGGGAACCCGGTAACTGGGATCACCCCACCATCTTTTGCATGTTCCGCACACCCGCACACTTGCTCTTCTGCACCGGTATCTCAATGAGTTGTCGGATCATCGGAATGTTGCTGTGGCACCATTTTCGTTATCGTTGCCATGGCACCCTTTTTGTTCCGCCATGGTGACCAAATGCTCCCTATCATATTAGATGTCAACATTTTCATAAAAATTGCATAAACCTTGCATATGTCATCCGCATCATGATAACAACTTTTAAATGCTTAAAATTGTTGTTTGCATTAAATTGCTAAATAACATATGGGGATTTCCAGAATTGTTGTTTGTTATTTTCGGCCTCATTTAAATTTCCTAGCTAGGTAGTTTTATTATGCTTCACCCCTTGCCATGTTTAATAACATTTAATATTGTTGAGTATCTTAACCGAGAGTAAACTAAAATAATTCGATGTGGTGTTTTGTCAATATGCAACTCATTGCATATTGAGCTCCACTTAACTTGTAGTATTGTTTGTTGCACTTTGCCATGCCATGCCTCATTAAACCGGACATGCATCATACTTGATTGTGCATCATGCCATGTTTATGTGATGTTTGTTTACCATGTTGTTTGCTTCTTTCCGGTTTGCTTTTCTCAGTAGCTTCGTTTTTGTTCCGGAGTTGTGAGGATTCGTTCGGCTACGTCCGTTTGTCTTCTTCATGGACTCGTCCTTCTTCCTTGCGGGATCTCAGGCAAGATGACCATTACCCTCGATATCACTTCTATCTTTGCTTGCTAGTTGCTTCGTTCTATCGCTATGCTGCGTTACCTATCACTTGTTTACCATGCCTCCCAAATTGCCATGTCAGCCCCTAACCTTTTTCACCCTTCCTAGCAAACCATTGCTCGGCTATGTTACCGCTTTGCTCAACCCCTCTTATAGCGTTGTTAGTTGTAGGTGAAGTTGAAGATTGCTCCAGGATGGACATGTTTATTTTGGGATATCACAATATCTCCTATTTAATTAATGCATCTATATACTTGGTAAAGGGTGGAAGACTCGGCCTTATGCCTGGTGTTTTGTTCCACTCTTGCCGCCCCTAGTTTCCGACATACCAGTGTTATGTTCCTTGATTTTGCGTTTCTTACACGGTTGGGTGATTTATGGGACCCCCTTGACAGTTCGCTTTGAATAAAACTCCTCCAGCAAGGCCCAACCTTGGTTTTAACATTTGCCACCTAAGCCTTTTTCCCTTGGGTTCTGGAGACTCAAGGGTCATCTTTA